>NW_027508788.1:13312500-13317500 GCF_051911475.1 Siphateles boraxobius
AGTTTATTTTGTCAATAAACATCCTTAAAAGAAGTTGTTTGAATTCAACTCTCGTTCACATCAGATTGCGAGTGCAGTCGTGATCGGTCGATATTCTTCCGTGGTGTTGAGAGGTGTGTGTGTGTGTTTGTGTGTGTGTGTGTGTGTGTGTTTACCGTGCTGGATTCCTGCGCACTCATTCCTGGCATCCCGTTGGTCAGTTTGTCTCTCAGTTGGTTCAGTTTCTCCAGACGTCTTTTCTCCCGTAAACACAGTCCTTACAATCTGAAGATCTTTCCCACGATGCACTGCAGCAGATCTTGAGATATACTACTAAAACATAAGGAAAGAGAAGAAAATAAACGCATAAACCTCAGGAAGCCACGTCTGAAAACCAACAAAGAAAACATGAATGCATTGAAAATTCACCCAAATTCTCACTGAAAGGTCAGACACTTTAGAAACTGAATATCCATCCTACAATTCAAAAATAATTTCTGCAGAATCATTACTAGATGCAGCGTGTGTTTTCTCCACTAGAGGGAGACATGCACACACATCAGTGGAGTGACCGTCACGCCTCAAAGCAAGAGAACAGATCATATTCCAGTATACAAGAGGAAAATATCACCACTGAAACTCTACAAACACAATGATCAAGATCAGAAATCATTATTTCTTAATGTTGAAGAATCAAAGATAATAAGAAATGATGCATCTTCAAAATCAAATCATATTTATCTAACGGATTTGGCAAAAATGGCAAAATACAGCTACAGTTTTTTGCATTGAATAAACGCATGGACAAAATTATGTCATATTTCATTGCATTATTCTTACATACAATTATGCATCTTGAATTAAATGATTAATACTAATAATGATCAGTTCAAATTTACAGAGTAAAAAATTAGTTTTTCTTTCAAACTGAACTGTGATACTCTATAAAACAATATTGAAAACATCCGCAAAAAGGGAAAAATTTTGAGATAAAAGACCTAGAATATGTAGAAAATCATGACAGTCGCCAAAAGTGACGTCTGGAGGGGATATTTATGTTTAATGACACTACAAGTTTGATTAAACATCAAAATATTAGGAAAATATTTCATATTTGTTTTAAATATATAAAAATTCAAGTAAGAGCAAAACTCTAAACTCGGTTAAGGTACTTTTCTGACAGAGTTATTTTGCAAACTACAGCTACAAAACAATGCATAGAAAAAGCAAAATATAGAACATCATCAGTTATCATAATCAATATACTGAAGAAACTTTGGTTCTCTTTTGTTTTTGCATGTGTTCATAATTCCTTTGTATTATTATTTTTGTATTACATTGCGTTATCATCACAGCTAAAACAGTCGACTCCATGCACAACTAAACGCAACGTGCTTACAAAATCTTTGAGTAATGTTTGAATGATGTTTTGGTGATGTAATGGAGGACTGAGTCGACGAGCATCTGTTAATGCAGCGCGTCTGAACCCTCTTTAACCTTTTGTTTACAGTGAGTTTGGAAATGAGGTCCGGACGACCCCGTCGGGCTCCCGCGGCCCTTCCCGCCAGCTGTCGGCTCGCAAACACACACCGCACACACACACACACACACCACCATCAGCCGCCAGCACTCACACGGACACGCTTTAGATGCAACGATCGCAAGGAAAAACAGAACTCAAGACACCTGGGAAAAGTTCAATTAAACAATAAACCTAGTGATTTTACCACAAACAACCACAAGATGAACTGAAGACTCTTATAACATGACCTTACTATTTTTTTTAAATATATTAAGGTCAATATTGTATAACAATCTCAATCCCATATTTGATGAATCTGAATGCGATGAAGCCGTGTTGAGTCCAGAGAAAGTCATCTGAAGGAAACCCGGCGCCCAGAGACAGGAGACGAGAGGTCAGACCTCAGCAAATAAACCTCTCAGAGAGCCAAGAATCATCCAGAGCCAAGAGACGCCCACAGGGAGCGGCAGAAGGTCTCACACACACACACACACAGACCACAACTTTGTTTTGCCCTCGTAAGGAGCACTGGGAACATTTAAATTTCCCTTACTAGGGTGTTCTGAGTGTTTTAGGTTGTTGCTCTGGAATTGTTAGGGTGTTTTCGAATGTTTTAGGCTGTTGCTATGCAGTTCATAGGTGTTCTAAGTGTTTTAGGTTGTTGCTATGCAGTTGCTAGGGGGTTTCGAATGTTTTAGGCTGTTGCTATGCAGTTCATAGGTGTTCTAAGTGTTTTAGGTTGTTGCTATGCAGTTGCTAGGGTGTTTTGAGTGCTGTAGGCTGTTGCTTTGTAGTTGCTAGGGTATTTTAAGTGTTTTAGGCTGTTGCTGTTAAGTTACTAATGTTTTAGACTTTTGATATGTAGTTGCTATGGTTTTCTGAGTTTTTTTAGGCAGTTGCTAGGGTGTTTTGACTATTTTAGTCTGTTGCTGTGCAGTTGCTAGGGTGTTTTGACTATTTTAGTCTGTTGCTAGGCAGTTGCTAGGGTGTTTTGACTATTTTAGTCTTTTGCTATGCAGTTGCTAGGGTGTTTTGACTATTTTAGTCTGTTGCTATGCAGTTGCTAGGGTGTTTTGACTATTTTAGTCTGTTGCTATGCAGTTGCTAGGGTGTTTTGACTATTTTAGTCTGTTGCTATGCAGTTGCTAGGGTGTTTTGACTATTTTAGTCTTTTGCTATGCAGTTGCTAGGGTGTTCTGAGTGTTTTAGGCTGTTAGGGTTAACACTGTGGTCCAGCGGTTCCCATCACAGCACTATACGCACTAGCACTAGTGATGATTGACTCACTAACTGCACTGCCACTGTGAAATCAGACCAAACGCTGAGTTCCTCTCGACCAATCAGAGTCCCTAAGAGCGACAGATGAGGCTGGATAATGAGGAACAGGTGCGAACGAATCGGCCCTTTCCAAACACATCCCTGTTAATTTATGAGCTGAGATCTGCCCGTCGTTTCTTTCCAGGACACAAAAAACACAAAACTTCAGGAATACAGAGGAACAAACGCTGATGAGGAAGTTTAATACGGCACGAATAAAGGCCTGCAAAACCAGACCAACTCCATTCCATTAATTATGAATGATTTATTGATAGGAGCAACTGACAGAAGCATCACGGAAAACAGATGCATGTGAGACGGACACTTAAATCGCTAAACTGTTTAAAATGCATCGTGTTTTGTTTATTGTTGCTGGTTTAATGGTTTGAATAAAAGGATTGAAGATGTTTCGGTTCAGATGAAAGCACTTTGTCATCAGATAATATCAGCATAAAGGCTGTGCGCTCGTGGGATTACATGGATTCTGGTTGTTATTCTTCCGAGAAAACGAGCGATTCTGGCGGACTGATGTGAATTTCCCAAGACAAGTAACAACTTGAGTCGGTTCTGAACGACGGACCAGGTTCATTTTGGTTTCGAATGCAAGTAAATGCAATTAAATCATTACGTGTGAACAAAAGAACATGACGTTACAAAGGAGAAGTTTCCTGGCAGGAGCAGGGAACACTGAGACGTGCTCGGACTCGATCCCGATCCCTGATGATGATGATACAGGTGAACCGAGGACGCTTTACTGACACACACTCTCGTGTCACTGACAGAACAAACACACATCAGCATTAACAGGGTTAATATGCAAATCAGACCCCAGTTATAGAGTTAATTCAGCCGGAACAGCTGCTGGAATGAGGGATTATAGAGGAATGAGAGAGAGACACATATTCGGAAAGGAAGGAATGTAAAAATATATAAATAACAAATGAAAGATAGACAAAGAAAAAAAATGCACACATATATATATATATAAATATATAAAGAGTAGAAAAATCTCTCATTAAATACAAAAGAAAAAATAAATAAAAATTTAAAGAATGAAAAGAAAAATAAATGATAAAAGAAAAAACAAACAAATAAGTAAATAGAATAAAAGAAACAAGTAAATAAAACTACATTTTAAAAAATGATAAACAAATAAATAGGCTAATATAAAATAAACAAATATAAAAAAAACAAATAAATAAAAATACATGAAAAAACAAAAGATAAAAATAAATCAATTTAAAAAAATAAAATAATTTTAAGAATAGAAATAAATAGAAATAAATCTAAAAAATTTTATAAAGAAAAAGCATAAGAAAGCAAGTAGCAGCACATGATGTGCGTTTAAACCGAGATCAAACACACACATACACTCACATACAAAGGATGTCTAGTTGCACTGCAGCAAAGCATGCTGGGATCTGTCCGATTTGTCACTTAAACTACTGGACAAACTCATCATGATGTAATATTTAATATTCATCTCTGCAAATTATGCTAATTGCATCTAATATGTTGTGTAATGTAGCTCCTGTTTGTGTGTGTGTGTGTCTGTCTGTCTGAGTGTGTGTGTAGCATTACATAACTTTAAACAGGTAATTACTTCATGTACATTCCAATAGACATGAAACGAATGTACATATTTGAATAAATATTCATATTTAATGTAAAATACATAAACAAGTGATGTCATGCATGTTTGTATAAGGCGTATTAATGAAAGACTCACGTGGTGTTTTTCTGCTGTTACTCTTCAGTTTCTCAAAGTCTTCAGCAAAACACTGTTGACAAACACACACACACACACACAATCATATACAAGATGATTTTAAACTGATTACGTGTCACTATAATGCACACACACAAACACACACACACACACACGCTGGGAGATTTTCAGCCCCAGATGGGAGAAAACACAGATAGAAGACTTCAATCTGTCTGATCTACTGCTACAATCACAACACATCTCACTCCATTTTAAAGCCCAAATTATGCTCTTTATCTAAGTCACGATTGTGTTTTAGTCTCTACTAGAACTTGAATGTTGATTATTTTCCTCATATTCTCCATTGTTGCGGCTCCTCTCTTCCCGGTCTGTCAGTAACGCTCCTCTTACTTCCTGTCTCTATGAAGCCCCTCCTTCTGAAAAGCACACTGTGCTCTGATTGGTCGGCTGGAT
>NW_027508788.1:13322500-13327500 GCF_051911475.1 Siphateles boraxobius
TATGATCTGTGGCCAGACCTCAGTAATCAAATGTTAAGTTGTTGGTTAAATACCCTCAAAATAAAGAATAGCAATAAAGCAAGTAAAAGCGAGTGTACTGAAAGCAGCTTTATCTGATTCCCAGCCGTGTTAAACGATCTCTTCTTTCCCAGATGGAGTTGGCAGGCGATCCGGGGAAACTCTGCGGGATTGGCTCCGTGTCAGCCGGTGCGACCGCAACACAACACAACACAAGGCCAGGTGTTACAATGGGAATATCAGCAGCACAGCTGGAAGTGATGCGTTCAGGCCTTTTGTTAATAATGTGGAGAGCTTCATAACCAGCGCTGTTTGTCTCTGGACACTTATCTCCCATCAAGCCCTCGTGTAATTGGCCCAACAATAGGCCAATGATTATAGAGAAGAGTTCAGGCTTCAGACTGACTGCAGATGCACATCCAGTGTTAGATTCATTTCCTCAGCCCATCTGAACTGGCGGATGATTATTAAATCACACTAGAAATAGATAAATGTATGCTGGTGTCTTCCTGTCAGTCAGTGCGACCGAAGCTTCCGTCCAGACGACTGGTAAAGCACTGGATTTAGCTTAGAAAAGGGTTTGTTTGGATTCTAAAGAAGACGGACGGTCTGTTGACAGTGTGGTTTAAGTTTTTGCATTCTGAATACTTTTATGAATAAATCCACTATAATGAAACAACGGATTAATATGACTGACTGCAAGTCGTAATTCAAGCAAAACACACACAAAGAGAGAGACTCACTAAAAAAAACAATAAAAAACACCAATGCAGGAACACATTCAGACGTCTAGACTTCTGAAAATAACACAAAGATGTTAATAATACATATTCAAGATATAACAGGAATAATAGTCATTGCAAATGCAGTGATGCAACATAAAAACTCACTATCTCTGTTAGATAAAGGTTATTTGCTGTGCTGTCAATGAAGAAAAATATTAATATCAAAATCATTCATTATTAAAATCAATCCCTGAATTTTGAATTCATTTCTAATAATTTTAAATACCAAGCTAATATTCATTAGGAATATATATTGGTGATATGCGGGTAACATATTTTTTCAACACATGTAATGTTTTAAACACTATTATTTTTAACTACATTTATGCGGTAAAATGAACTTTAAAGAATATCTGCATAAATCATCTCCATTGCTTTACTGGAGGATTTCTGTCATCTGCTGGAAAACAAACACTTTTAACATGTAAATAACATGAAATTACCACTATTCATAATAATAAGCTCGTTTGCCATTTATAGTTCTTTTCACGTGTTTTGCTTTTGGATTTATTATAAAACATCATAACTAATTTTAGCAATTGTTTTGCACTTAAGTATGAAGTATAGCGAGACGTAGGAAAAGTCACAAAGTCTCATACCATATTTAGATCATTTCATACAACAAATACATTTTAAAGAAGCCCAGATTTTAGATTTTGTGAAACCATCTTGAACTGCTCTCGCATCATGTTATATAAACAGCATTTCAGACAAAGAACTACACAGATGTAGATGAAAATCAATAATCAATAAATACACACTCGTCCTGACTGAAGAACACACTGAACAACACAGACTACATACATGATGAGCCGAAGCCTGTCGCCGGTTTCGTGAGTTTTAAAATAAAGAACGCGGATTGACAACAGAACCGGAAGACAATACAATGCTGAATAAAGTCGTCGTTTTTGTTATTTTTGGAACAAAATGTATTTTCGATGCTGAGGTCCCACTGATGTCACATGGACTACTTTGATGACGTCTTTATTTCCTTTCTGGACAAGGACAGTATACCGTACATAGATTTTCAATGGAGGGACAGAAAGCTCTCGGACTAAATCTAAAATATCTTAAACTGTGTTCTGAAGATGAACGGAGGTCTTACGGGCTTGGAGCGACATGAGGGTGAGTCGTTAATGACATCATTTTCATTTTTGGGCGAACTAACCCTTTAAAGGGGAGTGAGGCGATCATGAATTAGTGTACAAGAGTTAATCGCACATTTCTAGCGGGACTGGGGGACATTTTTGAGGTGTGTAGTGACGCCCCTTTCTGATCCTAATCCAACCCAAACCCAAGCGGATCTCATGAAATATGGAAGCATATGAGTCGCAATATTCAGTTTGAAATGTAACATGCAAAATGACAATGCAATATGAAAAATGGCAATGCATTTTTGTACATTTAAATACAGAAATGCATTGTCATTTTACATATTGCATTATCATTTTGCATATTACATTTCAAATTGAATACTGCTACCCATATGCTTCTATAATGAAACGCGTCTCTATAGCACGTGTTTATCGTGCAATTTATTCGCTAAAATTAGTTTCTACGTGCAGTTTTCGCGTGCATATGATAAGCACTTTATTGCGTGTAATAGCCTACACATGTACCCACACCAGTTATAATACACAAGGGCTTTACAGTGCGTATCATATGCAGGTAAAAACTCGTGTTAGCGTATAAATTGCACGATAAACACAATGGGTCTCATTCATGAAACACGAGCAGAACGAATTTGTGTGTAAATCGTGTGTAAAGTGGTTCTGGAGTAAATTTGGATTCATTAAAATTGTATTTTCCAAATGTTAGTTGGTACACAAGAAATCTACACCTGCTCCCAGCCACGCGTAAATAATGAGCTTAACACCCGAACGTTTTGCTCATTAATAAGGCTGCATTTTAATTCACCTTAATCGGGAACATATTTAAACAGCATTTTGAAAATATATTATATATCGGTTTTTCTTATTATAAGAGCCAGCCAGTAATAGCATCTGCGATGGTGGTCCGTCTCCAGTTTTAATACGAGTTTTCCGAAGTGAACTAATTCGTTTTTTGCTCTCAAGCTTAATGTTGAACCATTTTCTTCTCACTTCTGGGAATGTTCGATTAACAGACGAAACTTTGACTGCATCTGTAATATGCTGCCAAGCTTCCTTTTTTTTAGGACCCGATACGCCACTATGTACGCTTGAAAATAAAATGTGGCGTTTTGAATGAGCTTCTGATAATAAAACTTCAATTTCTGCATCTGAGAAATTTTTCTTTTTCATTCGCATTGATGTCATAATATGATGCCCATATATAGTTGTCAGTCGGATTTAATGGGCGGGATTTATGGTAATTGAGAATGAACGTGCACGCGCATCCCATTTACGACTGATTGGAATTCATTAACACACACACACATTTCACGATCACATCTGACGTTTACGAAGTTTTTGTGAATCAGGAGAAGAGTTTTCGGGAAGGTTCTTTACGCGCAAATCACTCGCATATTTACTCGTATATTTACGAATGTTTCATGAATGAGACCCAATGCGTGCTATTGAGACGCATCTAATGAGAGCGTGTTGCAGAGCCGCAGACAGGGGGCGATGTGCACACACTCCTCACTGAAAGTTTACTTGCTTTAAATTAAAAAACAAACCAACAAACTCCATCCCAATTAGCCCTGATGTGGAGCTTAATTGTGACGGAGACAGAAGCCCAATCAAGAAAAAATAATTGGTGACCAAATATTGGGCGGTTGCCAAGTTTTGTGTTTGTGAGACGAGCGGCGATCCTTCGGGGAGGCGGAAAAATACCAGGCAACCGACTTATATGCAAATAAGACCGTAATGATATACGAGAGAGAGAAACAACGAGACTCTGACAGATGACTGACAATTCAAAACAAACACACACACACACACACAGCAGACGATTCCTGCTGTCAGTCCTGCTGAATGCAGTGGCTAGTGAAGGAGTGAATGGCAGCGAGGTGTGGCTGTTACTGCGGGACAGACAACATCTAAAACCATTACAGGAACAACAGCCAAAGGCAAGAGAACGGAGACTAGAACTGAACTAAACGTGTTACACATACACTGCAACTCACAATATTGCTCCTTAAAAAACATGATACTGATTCACAACACGACTCTAGATGAGATGTTACATACAGCTCAGTTGTTAATGATAAAACCTTTCAAATCGGTCTTTTAATTACCATGGTGAAACTATGGTAATATAATGGTATCAGATGGTAATATCAAATATCTAATTACCATACTCGTATACAAGGGAATTGAAATGTCCAAAACACACGGTAAATGTGCATGAAAATGCAGTAATGTGTGGTAATATGAAATGTGCAAAAACATGGTATTTTAATGGCACCATGTCCAAAATAATATGGTAATACTAATGCACTTTTATGCACTTGTACGCAAGTGTTATTTTAGCATAATTTATATATTTGATTTTAATTATAAATATTAATGATATTTATAAGTAGTTTTCATTTAATATTTTGTTGTCATTTTAATTTTTTGTTTGTTTTAAATGTGTTTTTAATTAGTTTTTGCTTTCTTTAAATGTCTATAAAGGTTTTTTTTTTACTTTTTTTTAAAATATATTATTTAAAGTAATGACATTTTTTTTTATGGTTTTAGTTTCAGTTAGCAATAATAATCCTGCTGTACACAGAAATTCTATGCTTATTTTATGCAATTTTAAGCTTTGAAGCGCTATGAACCGCTATGAACCAAACCAATCAGCAACGAGGAGAATCACAACATTACAAACTTTGATTCGAAGCAAAAAAGTATTTGAAAATACAAGACTGAACTGAGCGGCTTAAGTGAGGGAAAGAACTACAATCCCATGAAGCATTGCGAACAGCATATTCTAATTATAAATGAGGGAATATAAAACTACGCATTTAAAAATGATTACATATGAAAAGTTTATTGCAAAATATGCACATATACACAAATATTTAAGTGTTTTGAGAGCGTATGGACTCGATTACTCGCGATGCTTCGTGGAAGTGGGCGGAGCTAACAAGCTCCTTTGGTGCATTTTACTTGATTCGACTCTCTGATTGGTGGAATTGTCTGTACAGCATCATGGGTAATGTAGTTCTTCACCACAAATTCTGCTGTTAAACTATTCTTTTCAAACAAATTTGATCTAATGTGGGCC
>NW_027508788.1:13332500-13387500 GCF_051911475.1 Siphateles boraxobius
CCCGTGCGCGCGCGCGAGAGAGAGCCACGCCCCCTTCGGCTGCATTGAGAAATAAAGCGCTTCATCCACAGAAGGAGGGTTTTTACTGTGGTAAATCTGCGTTACACAACAGCGGATGCGATTCCTCGCCATATTTGGGAATATTCACGGGCTCATATGATCCTAAAGAATTTAAGGAATTCTGAATGAGTTCTAGAGCCAGATCTATTTATAAATCGTTTATGTCCAGTCCTTCAGGCTCCAGTAAGTTACTGTATCTTACCCACAATATTATGAATATAATGAGGAAATGTTGGAAATAAATAGAGAGAATAAATAAATGTATGGAAGACCAGAATTTATGATATGTTTGGAATATTTGTTAATTTATGTTTATAAGCTACTAATATAATAATAATTATAATGATAATACAATTAATAATATAAAATAATATATTGGTATGAGTTACTTTCATTAAAAAAAAATCTAATAAAATGTCATGCAAAAATAAATACAAATTAAATAATTAAGTGCTAGGAAAACAGAACATATAATAATAATAACAACAATAATGGTATTACTTTCTTTAAAATTATAAATTATCTAAGCTGTCATAAATAAATAAATAGATATGTCTATCCATTTTTATTCAAACTGATTTTCTGTGCTTGGAAATCAAGACCAGAATTTTACACATAATAATAATAATAAATAATAATAATGAATTTGAACAATAATGCACTGAATGGTTTGTACTTTCATTAAAAGTTTCTCTACATACCTCTACACCAGGGGTCTCCAACCTTGTTTCATTTGAGAGCTACTTTTTTAAAAAGATAGTGGCCGAGAGCTACTCATGTAATACAATACTTAAATCTCTTAAATAATGTCTCATAACTCTCATATTAACATCTATCTGAACTGTTTTAGACCTAAAAGAGTTTTTGTAGGCCTATATATGTCACCCTTAAATGTCAGAACAGAATCAGAGATTAATTTTTTTAAAGAAAATTGTACATATTATACTGTAAAAACACATAATTATAATTGATTTTATAGTGCATCTTAACTAGAGATGAAATAGCAGGAAAATTTCGTTTTATGATTATAGTGACCAAAATGATCACGGTTTTCACAGAATCCTGTTAAAAAAGTACTAATACTACACAATAAAATCAATTCACCAAGTTTTATGTCGAAAACCAGTAAATAACAAATATATAGTACAAATATATAGTAGTATATTGTGATATATTAGCATTAATATGCACTTTTTGTTTACATAAACATTAAAATAACAACATTTAAAATGATGGCCAGATTTTAAAGGAGTTTCTTGCGACATGTTTACTACTAACATGTACAAGTTCAAATAAAGTTTTGACAAAAAAGATTTATAATAAAAAGAAACCTCGCATATTTCAGCCTTTAAATCATTTTTATAAAAAGAATGAGACAAAAAAGATAAATTACTGACGTTCACAATGCACATTAGCTTATCTTTCATTATTAATAGTAAAATTCGGTCCGATTTTCCCGCGGCGTCTGTCGTTGCTATGCAACCATGCACTGCGCTCTCTACAATGATATAGAAGTTTTAGTAGCTAATACATTTTTTCATCTCGCTGCGCCTGGAAAAAATGAGCGCGTCGCTTCAATTATGAGCTTCCTACATTTGAAATAACGAACTTAAGCGCAAAAGATGCGATATGTGAACGGCCCCTTGGCGAGCTACCTCCAATCAGGCCACGAGCTACTGTAGACGTGTTGGAGACCCCTGCTCTACACACACACACACACACACGTTTTTGTTGTAAATTATTTTCTATGCTAATCACAGACCCAAAATCTTCCCTCATGCACCTCCTGCATTTTAAGTTATTGTTTGTTTAGTCTAGTTGAACTGTTAGCATGTGTTAAAGAAACATAAACATCTGACAAGTAAACATGTTTGCAAGTGCGCTAGTCCAGCAGAACGATCCCCTTTGACACATTCTGCCTCTCAAACACAAGCCATCCGACTAATCCGTCACAATTACTAATTGTGTCATTCATGACCCCTGACCCTTGACGTTTCCACCACACCCACAATTCCACAGCAAAAGACATTCCCTGAGCCCGTTACAACACTTCTGCGTTACTCACACACACACACACACAGGTGTGTGTGTCTCAGACGTGCCACAGCGGGGAGGAGCGCAATCCCAGCATGCCTTGCTCTGGCCAACATGCTGATCCAGGAGGGAAATGAAAAGTGAATGAAACCTATTGTGCTTTTAGAGTATCTGTATTGCTATAACATTCTTTCACTTGAAGGCGGTCGTCATTTACTGGACTTCATCACGTTGCAAACCCACATCAGTTCATGAGGAACACAGATCAAGACGTTTCGGAGATTAGGAGCTCCCAAAAGAAAATCTCTGAAATTTATGGAGAATCCGACAGCTGTGGTTGTCAGAACTTTACCGTAACTTTATCTTTAACTGAAATAATGAAAACATACAAAATATATATTTTTTTACCCATATAATATACCGACAACAACACAAGTACAGCTTTTTTACAAGCCGAGGGAAATATTAATATATATATATAAGGTGCACAAAACACCATCATGGCTAAACACATACCAATGTATTATTAAAAGTTATGTGACATTAGTTAATGCAATGTGAACTATCATGAACATTTAATAAATACCATAACAACTGTATTGATCATCATTAGTTCATATTAGTTATATTGACTCATGTTAACACATAAGAGTTTATTGTAAAGTGTTTTGTTTATATTGAGTCAGAACACAGACAGAAGACAGACATTATAATCAAAACAACAGCTTTAGTCATAAAGCATGAATTTGCTTCTTATATAAATTAATTGATCATAATTACGAACATGTTGATCAGGTTTGTGAGTGTGTGTATCTGTGTGAGTGCGTGCGTGTGTGTGTATATGTGTGTGTGCTTGAGTGCATGTGCGAATTTGTGTGTGATTGTATTCGAGTGTTTGTTTCAGTGAGTGAGTGTGTGTGTGTGTGAATGTATGTGTGTTTGAGAGGGGGAATATGTGTGTGAGTGCATGTGTGTCTGTGAGTGAGTGTGTGTGTATATGTGTGTGTGCTTGAGTGCATGTGCGAATTTGTGTGTGATTGTATTCGAGTGTTTGTTTCAGTGAGTGAGTGTGTGTGTGTGTGTGTGAATGTATTTGTGTTTGAGAGGGGGAATATGTGTGTGAGTGCACGTGTGTCTGTGAGTGAGTGTGTGTGTGTGTAAATGTGTGTTTGAGAGTTTGAATGTGTGTGTAAGAGTGTCTGTGTGTATATGTGTGTGTGCTTGAGTGCATGTGCGAATTTGTGTGTGATTGTATTCGAGTGTTTGTTTCAGTGAGTGCGTGTGTGTGTGTGTGTGTGAATGTATTTGTGTTTGAGAGGGGGAATATGTGTGTGAGTGCATGTGTGTCTGTGAGTGAGTGTGTGTGTAAATGTGTGTTTGAGAGTGTGAATGTGTGTGTAAGAGTGTCTGTGTGTATATGTGTGAATGTGTGTGTTTGTGTGAATGTTTGAATGTATGTGTATTTGAGAGTGTGAATTTGTGTGTGAGTGTGTGCGTGTAAGACTGAGTGTGTGTGAGTATGTGTGTGTCTCTGTGTGTGTGTGAATGTATGTGTTTGAGAGTGTGAATGTGTGTGTAAGTGCGTGTGTGTGTAAATCTGTGTGTGTGTGTGTAAGAGTGAGTGTCTGTGCATGTGTGAATGTATGTGTGTGAGTGCGTGTGTGTAAGACTGAGTGTGTGTGAGTGTCTGTGTGTATGTGTGTGTGAATTAATGAATGTGTGTTTGAGAGCGTGAATATGTGTGTGAGTGCGTGTGTCTGTCCGTGTGTGTGAGTGTCTCTGTGTGTGTGTGCGTGAACCATGTTCTTTCGTAGAGTTCCAGCATGGAGGTTTGATCCTGTCGGAGAGACGGCGAGTGACACACATGCTGATGTCATCGATGGGAATGATGATGTCATCACACAGATTCCGGCCTCGAGGTACGGATGCTCCTTAAACTCGCACATCAGCGCACAAACACGTCTGTGACGTCACATGCGCTTGGGCGTTTCATTTACATTCTTTACCAAGGTGAACTCTGAAAAAATGCTTGCAATTCAAAACATTTGTGATGAATTTTTGTTTTTAAATGCATGAAATTCTTTATTTGTGTACACATTCAGTAAAACATTACTGATACATTTTTAAAGATCAGTAAAAGGAACTAAACGCGTTTACCTAGTTTGAAACATTAAGGTGTTTTAAAGAAAATATTTTAATTAGGCCTATTGATTTATTATTTCATGTGCTAAAATCAATGAAGAAAGACTATTTTCTGAAAACATGTTCTTCTATTATTTCAGTATTATCTTAAAGGTCCCCTGTAGTCAATAATTTTTTGCATTAAAACTCATCTTTGATAACCAGAATGACACATTTAAATTTTCTTCATGCCTTAAAATATCTTGAATGTAACTCGACTCCCTTCCCTCATTTAGTATGTGCAGTTCTATGAATATGCAAATGAGCCCCGCCTCCACTCACTCAGAGATCCACTCGTTGACGATCACACGTTGATCTGATTGGTTACTAGGTAGTGTGTGACGTCAGAAACACCAGCGATTTCAAACCGTGTTTTTGAGACTGTCTTTGGTTCACTGCAGTTTTAAGGACAAAATACTCAGTAATGCTGTCGACTTATGAATTTACACGTGGTTTGTCTTGAAGCATATTAAAAACACAACATAGACACATAAACAACATTAAAAGCTGGATTTTTACCACAGGGGGACTTTAAGCAACTTTACTTCACAATTAATAATATCTTGTTTTAATGCTTTTAGACATTGCTACTAGAAAACAATAAAAAAAGGTTTATATATATATATATATATTTGCAGTCTGAATTATTATAATTTTTTTAATATATTGACTAAAAGCATGTTTACTAAATATCAGATAATTAAAAAAAAAGTATGCTGCTTTTATACTAAAAATTATTTCAGTAAAACATCAAAAGTACTGTTACTTGCAATAGACTGAAATTGTTTGTATTCTAGTTTAGTCAGGATTTAAATGTCTTTAAAGAAGAAAACCATGAACGATGAGTCTTTTAAAGATGTTTGCAATGCATATTCCTATATCTAAATTATATTATGATAGTTCTTTGGTTAATTAATGTAAACTAGTTTTGGTTGCATTTGTTATACTGCCAATCTTCAAACAAGCAAACAAACCAGGAGTTCTGAAAGCGTAAGTCATAAAAATGGCACATTTATTGCTACAGACGGTCGTGTACATGAAATCATTACAGGATGAGAACAAACAGGTGAAGATGGAGGATGAACTTTAGAGAAAACGACACTCTTGCACAATACCTGCTCAGACACTGTCTGAAATTACCACATAAAACAAATAAAAAAAGAATGTATAAACACACAGACACACACACACACATTAGACTGGACGTGTAACGTCCCGTTCACACCAAGAGCAATAACTTTAACGATATAGTTCTAATGATCGTCCAAATCACAACTATAACGATGATGGCACAGAAGAAAGATTTTTTTACCCAGCTGATGAAGTATAAAAACATTGACAGCCAATCAGAATCCATCCGTCTTTAACGAGCTCGAGCATTTAAAGCGACGGACGAGAAAACTGCAGCGCATGATTACAATAAACAGAGCGATGTCGTCGGCTGGTATAGTCAACGCTATCTCACGACCAATTCGTACGAATTTGTACGAGTGATTGAAAAGTGGCTAATTCGTATGAATTCATACGACCTCACTCGTACAAATTTGTACGATTTGTCTGAACCCATGTGATGGGTAGGTTTAGGGGCGGGGTCAGGGGTAGGTCATTCGTACGAGTACGAATTGGGCAACTCGTAAAATATGTACGATTTAGCAAAAATCGTACTAATTCGTACGAATGAGGTCGTATGAATTTGTACGAATTAGCCACCTCGTAAAATTCGTACGAATTGCCGTGAGATCGGGCTGGTATAGTTATCATTCTGTGTGAACGGGTCTTTACTGTGAGCTTTGAATCACGTTTCTCTCGTCAAACACATCAACTCATCCCTCGTCTCCAAATCAACACTTTAAATAGCAAAATAAAATAAACGTTTACTCTGAATGATTTCAAAAAAATCTATAAAGTGGAACAGTCTTGATTCAGACGTGTGCACCGTTTGTGTAGTTTTCTCATCAACATCACTGGTACAAAAGGACCGCAAATTATAAAATATACCCCAAATATAGTCAGATTTGAAATGTACTTGATATTTTTCTTTAGAACAGACCGCACTCGTCTATTTCATAGCAAAAATGCACTAGACAAAAGAAGCTTTATAACAAAAATCCAGGCACTGGTACACGGTGATTCTCTGATGGTCACGACTCTTCACTTATAGTTGCATCACAAGTAACGAGAATAAAAAAGGCCACGGTTCATAAATGCTCACCATTACGTCTATAAACATGTTTAAACCACTTGCACAAGCTCGACGGCAAAGAAACAGAACAGTGAAACCGGCTCGACTTATTCGGTTAGGTGATTTGTTGATGTTTCCTTCCTCCTGTCTGGCTGGTTTGTGCTTGGACATGTTCACAATTATGAAGCTGTTAAATCTAGGATTGCATTTGTCATTTTTTCCCTCACCTTTTATGATTTGAAAGGTTAACCGTCAAAAACGAACTGATACGGAAGACTAGGGTTTGCATAATCAGTAGACCTGTTTTCAGAGAATATCCCTTGAATTACGTTTTTTTTTGTATCGCATTTTGCATGCGTAAAACAAAATTATTTGCCAATATAATAAGAAAAATGAACTATTCAAGATATGTTATCTTAAAACAAGTCTAAAAATGTTATGCAATTTTACTTCTCAAGTAAATGCATCTTGTTTTAAAGGTGAAGCATTTCATAATGACTGTTTTCGAACAAGTTTCCAATATTTTTCATTGGACACTGTAAAAATTTTTTTTTTAAGTACAATCAACTTGGATGTTTTAAGTGTGATTTCAACTTAAATAACATCAAACTGACTTTAAATGAGTTGAATCTTGTCTAACTTAGTGCTGGGCAATGATTAATCACATGAAGAATAAAAGTTTGTGTTTACAAAATATATGTGTGTACTGTGTATAATTATTTTGTATATATAAATACACACACATGCGTGTATATATTTAATAAATATTTGCATGTATATACTGTATATATATTTATACACAATTTATATTATATATGAATAACACATTTTTCTTAAATACATGCATGTGTGTATTATATATATATATATACAAAATAATTACACACAGTACACACATATATTATGGAAACAAACTTTTATTGTGGATGCGATTAATCTGAATAATCGTTGCTCAGCACTAACAAAAAACAAAAAGTTGAAAATGTATCATTATTTTTTTGTTTTTTACAGTGCAGGTAGTCTCACCCCAAACTCATAATTGTTATGTTTGGCATAACAAACTTCAATTGTTAAGATATTTATACCTGCAAATATGATTATATGCTGTGCAACCCTTCATTGTTGGTTTGTGTGATTGACACCTGCACTTTGATCCACTTTACTGCTGTGAAAAGTTCAGCGAGCTTCATCTGGCAGTGGATATCGAGGATGATTTGAGCGACTCTCTTTATTGAAATCAGTGACACGAATAATCACAAAGTGCAGATGTGTCGAGTCTGTCGACCTGCTGCACACGGCAAACACGATGAGAAATCAGCAAAGACCAGTTGTACGTCGCTGTTTGCGTCAAATAATCTTTATCTCACAATCCTCCGTGTGAGGAGCACTTAAATAAACAGAGATGACACTGCCCAGGGTTGCTTTCTGAGAATGGAAAAGATCGCTTACAGTTCAGTTCTGCATTTGACTAAAAATAAAACAAAATCAGTTCATAAAAGCAAGAACAAGTATGTACATTATGAACAACCAAGAGGAAAACATCATCTTTTCCACTGCAATCATAGTAATTCAATTGGCTACAACAACATGATGTGGCACAAGGAGAGAATTAGTCAAACATCTTCAGCACTGGCAAAATACAACTTCAGATGTTCAAGATTTACTGAAGGACGAGAACACTAGCATGTCTGAAGCAATGCAAAAGTACAGATGTACCACACTTTTCAATACCAGGCTTTTGTCTGGAGTGTCTTTTTGAACCTGTAAATAAAGTAGAAAAGCTGACGTTGTGCATGTTGCGGAAAATGTTTAGGCATAATATTTAATATGTATGTATTTGGATTGAATGTAAATTTTCCATGCATTTAGATTCCACCATTTTAACAAATAAACTACTCAAATGAATGCACTGCATATTTGTCAGTCATACATGATTTCTGCACTCATGGCATAGTTTATTAACTATTTACAATTTAAATTTTATTTGAATAATCATATTTTTTAAATTGCTTAGAATCAGCGTCTACTCGTGAAAATAAAATGTATTCAGTTAAAGGGACTGTGTAAGAATGGGCATGCATCTATTAATCGCTTTTTATTGCCAGTGTGTGAACAGCTTGTAAGTAACCTTAAAAAATGAGACCTTCCCGGAATTGCTAAGTTGTCTATGAAATTTTGTATTACTCGGGACGTTTTTGCCGGGAAAATCTAAAGAGTGTGACGTAACCCGCGCTAGAGATAATCCAGAAAGAGCTATTCTGTGAAAGTAAATGTGTCTTGCAAAGAAAGGTGATTAATTAAAACTTTAGTCTTACATAATCAGATCTATATAGTCTATAGTCTCAAATATAGGCCTATTTAAAATCAAATTATCATAACAGTATAATTTGAATTACCTCATCTGTCGTCGTGATGCCGGGGAGTTGCAGAGCTCGTGCACACACATCGCTACGTGTTGTTTCTCACCGCTGTCTTTTTTGTCGTGTGTTTACTGTGTTATTGAGAGGAACGCGTATTTACATTGCTTTTTATCTAAACGTTGCTCTCAGCAGCGTCAGGTTATTCGTTAACAGTATATCTATCGATGCAAACTCATTTCTGTTTTTTTACTTCTAAAGCGAAGAATGAAGAAGAACTTCGGCGTGAGTATATCAGAGTCTTGAATGAATCACGTTAAGTCTTGTGTACGTCAAGTGTGCACGAGACGAGCACGCGCAGGAAGTCACTGGCTGCAGTTCACTTAACGTCCACCGAGGTCGCTAATAACGCGGGTTTCTGAATTCTAAATAAAATATGGCTTAGCTGTGGAACAAGTGATATTCAGTAAGTTAAAATGTATGAGATTGAAACAAATTTTATTTATTGAGGATAAAAATATAAACATGGTAACTTTGCATTAAAAACACATTCAGTTCATTGATATTATTACAGAAATCTGACTTGTTTCATTTATGTATGGCAGACAAATATGCATAGTTTGTTTGTTAAAACGGCATCATCCAAATGCATGGAATTTTTATATGCAATTCATAGACATTGATCTTAAATTCAGGCCCAAGTATTTTTTTTTTTAGTGTGAGGGCATCGGAGTCGTCAAAGTTGAGTCGAGTCAATTCTTTCAGCGATGTGTCACGAGTCTCTTTACAAAAAGTGATAACGTAAATTAAAGTCTGATTGTTGACACACGTTAAACGCTAATCAATCACGTCTTGACCAGGCCACATGATCAACGGCAGGGAACGCAGTAAACAAACGTCGTCAGCCCTGCTCGTGACTTCTATTTACACAGAAAATACTCAATTAAAAAATGAGGATGAGAGAATTATCATATAGCTTTGATTCCCGACCCCCACCACCCACCTTTAGAAAAGAAAAATGTTCCCAGAAATATAAACAAATTTTTTTTTTTTTGCTTTTGTTCTCACTACATTTTCAATGTGACACGTTTCAACACACAATGAATCTTTTTTCCCCCCAAAAAAAGAAAGGAAAAAAACTGATACAACGCATTTCTAAACACAAAATAACAACAGCCTACATGTAAAAATATAACTTTTACATACACAATTTCAAAATAATGGTAAGTTTGCATTTGTTGCATACAATTTACAAATGTCCGTGTTTTCCCTTGCCGGCCGCAGCGAGAGCGAGAGCGACACTTCGGTCCCGTTACGATCGCGCCGACTTTATGAAAAAAATATCACAACAGAGTCACACGTCTCTCTCGGACGTCTCCAGAAAGAAAGAAACATCAATCCTCATGAACTCTCCTTTCCGTCGGACTCTCCTTTGTTTATATAGCCTACTGTATATATTTCTACATTTATATATAGCGATTTTTCTAATAGACTTCATGTCCACTTTCAGTGCCTCCCGTTGATAAAACCACCGCCGATCCTCAAAGATCGCCTGCGGGTTCGTAATCATATTTTTTTTTTCCTTTTTTGACAGAGAAACCAGTACAGACAAAGAATAGAGAGATAAAAAAAGAGAAAAGCCATTTTACACGTACGACCACACATTTGTACTGAGGACTACAGCGGCTCAACAACAAGCCAGTTTTCATAAAAGCTGATATCTATAATACAATGCTCAATAACGACGTGGTGACAGGTGGGCGGGGCTGTGGGTGGAGCCACGAGGGGGTGGACACACCTTCTAATTACATATAGCCATACAGTACATTAAATACAGTTTATCCCAAAAAAATACTTTTTTTACCTTTTTACTTGTTTTTTTGTTTTTTTTTAAATCCCAGGCCGCAAAAAACCTGACTGCATAGACCTAATGACTAACGTTTTCCTAAGCTTGCATCCTAGAAAGTTCTGATAATGTTCTCCTCCAGTTGTGTGATGATATGAGCTCTAAAAGGCACATTGGTTGAAGTTTAGTCATGTTTTAAATTGCATCTTCGGGGTCCGGAAGGGCTTGAGGAGAGAAGAAGGAACAAATGAACGAAGAGAGAAATGACCTAATGAAGCACATCTGCCCTCTAAAGTGAGCGCGAGGTCTTGGAGAGAAATGCTGCGTGCGCTGACGGTCCGGTGAAGGAACGTTCTGGCCTCTAAACCTTCTGCTGGTTTCAAAACAGCTTGACGTCCCATGTCAGCTTCTTTTTTTTTTGTTTTTTTGGGAAAGAACTAAAATAACTTTATTGCGAACGGTTTTGTGAAATTCTACAGCCTAATTCCGTCGTGCGTTTGATTGACAGCCCCTCTCGTCCCAAGGCTCCGATTTGGAATTTTCAGAGTTCCATTCTTCCGCGAGGAGTTCCGTGAGGCACAGCTACAAAAGTTCCACAGTGTGGACAGGATTGCCATTGAAATCAGAGGACTGGTCTCGAGTCGACCTCCAAACGTCTGTACAACTTCATGATATGTTTGAAGAATCCTCCATCTGTCGGTCTGCACCTTTCAAATCTTGTGTGTGTGTGTGTGTGTGTGTGCATAAAAACGTCTTCTTTTTTTTACTGGGAATGCTCGGAGGAAGATATGGACAGCCATCCCACGTGACTCTGCCGTGCTTCCGTAATTTACAGTATATATATATATATATATAGATGTATATATATATCTCCTCACAGATGGCGTGAGGAACAGGAACACATAGAAGTTGGTCGGTCAGATGGAAGTTTGATTGATTCGTTGATTGTTTGACGGACGTTCAGGGGCAGAAATGACGCTGTCAAAGGAAGTGATCGCTCATCATTTTGATGAATTCTGGCAGCTTTGACCTGATAGAGAGAGAGGGAAGTTAACATGTAGAACATATTCATATAGTAAAGTATCGTGAACACGCGAGTAAAGTGGTGATGGAAAAAATATGAGATGAAAAGTATTTCAATGTTTTCACGTTTCCCTCGCAAACATTTCAGTGCAAAACATTTGCGAGAGAACGAACGCAATTTTAATCCCATTTTTTCCATAGATTTTCCCATTCAATCATAGATTGTGTAATGAGAAAAGAAACACATTACTGTCATGCAAAAAACATAATTAAAAGTATTTTCAATCAGTAATTAAAATTATTTTACTTTATGGACACCATGATTTTTTTATATTCAATTCAGCAAAATTTAAATGCAATATAAGAAATGTCACTAAATCTGTGCTGATTTTAGGTTCAAATATATATAAAAAAATCTCTTACTAATGACGCATCAAATCAAACTACAGATTCTACACAATTTAAAGATTATATATATATATATGTCATGCAAAACAACTTAGTCCTAAAATATGCTTCATATTCTTTATACAAACTATAATTTCTTCGTCTTTTTTGTTGTTGATTGTTTGAATATTTAAATAAAACAACGGTTCATGAAGTACTTAAAGTGATTGTTAATGACACTACTAGTTCAATTAAACCATCGAAATATGAAGAAAATATATATATATTTTTTTTAAATATGAGGGAAGAACAAAACTAAACTTGCACCACTAATCTGACAAAATTATTTGGCAAAAAAGGCAAACTACAGCTACAGGTTTGAACGAACTATGCAAAAAAAAAGTGCACAGAAAAAGAAAAAGCTGATAGGAAAAGGACGAACATAATCAGTTATTAATATTTGGTTGGTTCTCTCTTGTTTTTGCATGCGTTTATAATTTCGTTGATTACATGAATTGTCATGTTTCATTGCGTAATTATCACAAATAAAACAATCAACTCCAAACTCATCTATGCAATATGCTTACTAAATCAATTTTAATAATTTGAATGAAGAGAGAAGATGTCAGTTTTCCATCACTTTTGGCCACTACTGTAAATTTTACATATTTCAGTCTTTCTACTTCAACATTTCACATTTAATTCAGTTTTACTTGCCATGTCTTTGTTATTAAATGTGAAATGTACTAGCAATATCTGAGTGGAAATGATTTTTCAGTGCATATTTCATATCAGTTTTCGTGGAACAGCTTTAAGATCTGATACTGATACTAATAGCACTGATTCAAATCTCAAAAACAGATCTTTCTTTCACTTTCCATACAGTATGCCTCTAAAAATGTGATCTTTAAAAATATCTACGGAGAATATTTGCTTCTATCATAAAATATGCAAATGATTTCGGATGAAAGAACTGGGTTTAATTCACACCTTCAATTCTACCTTAATTATATGTTGTAAACTCATTACCGGCACATTACAGTCATTTACACGGGGAACATGAACCTTTGGAATCTGTTCACACCCATAATGCCATGTGAACATTGCACTTTTCAGCTTTTACCTCCTTTTACACACACTCACAGAATAAAAAAAACAAACAAACCATAAAACATCATAAATATCTGAATGAAATGGTCAGTGATATTGTGTACATGTACCTTTTAATGTTCAAATGTGCATTGTGTACAAATACCATCCTTTAGCTTTATTAATTGAATATATTGTGAATTAATAAAATTTAGTCAATAGTTTGAAATCAAAATCTATATGTACACATATTATAACCCACACATACGGCCAATCTGTTGTTAAAATGCGCCCATTGTTACACTTTTAGAGGTTATTATTAGGATTTGTTTTGTGGCCACCAACAGAAAACCAGTCCGTTGAGTTAAAGTGGCATGAGACCAATGAGGGGGAAATCCAAACGTTCTGCATCACTTTGCCCAATAATTCTGTTCAATCGTGCCAAAGTTTGAGACAAAACACGTGATTGCAGTGAAAAGCTTGATTCTTCAAACCGAATTGGAGGTTTTGGTTTGGGTTAAAGGCACATCATGGGACATGTACAACAGCAGATTAGTGTAGAGTGAAATATTCTGACCATTTACGGGGGGGTGTGGCTCTTTACATTTGTCCCATGGGATTGGACGCCTCGCCCATGCTGTGGTGGGAACCGGCCAATGAGAGCGCAGGACCGTCCGACGACCCCTTCTCCTCTTCTCGTCTCTTCAGACACGCCGCTTTCGGATTGAGATTGCGCTCTGGAACGAGAACAAACACACAGTCACTCGAGTGTGTGAGGTTTACTGATTCTGATGTCCCTGTTTCACGGATACGCCGCCATCAAGAGGGACAAACGTGTCATTACGGACAAACAGAAGCAGCGTTTGGTTCAGGATTTACTTTAAGACAATTTTCAGTAGTACATTTACAAATAATTACAAAGGAATGACAAGAAACGGAAGGAATTTACTGTGGTGCGAAATTTAGAAATCTTCTTATAAAGTATTCCAATAATTTGCTTAATTTGCAACTTTGAAAAATATATTTTTTTATAGTGTAAAACACTTTTTTTTATTTCTAATGCCATTGAAAAATAATATCATTTACAATTATTAATCTTATAAGATATAATATTAATGAACTGGTATATATATTATTGAACAAATGTTTTTAATATAGATAATTATTTTAGTGTAGAACACATTATTATCATAATATCATCAAAAATAATATTTATAATGATAAATTACAATTAATTATTAATAATATTTGTAATGATTAAGTATTAATATGATGAAATTGTGTATATATATATATATATATATATATATATATATATATATATATATATATATATATATATTATAATAATAATATTCAATATATATATTACTATATTTTTAAATATAAATTATATAAAATTGCTTATTTTTATTGCTTATATATATTTAATATAAATATGATTTAATTATAAATAATTACAGGTACTACATTAACTATACAATATTTTATATTGCAAAAGACTTATTCATATTTACAATATAATTAAAAAATAATATTATTTATAATTATTAATCATATGAAATATAATATGAATATGGAATTGTGTATATATAATAAAGATATATAGTTATTTTGTTAAATAAAAATAATGTAATTTTTTTCTCATTATTGTAAATAAAATTATATTAAATATAAATATTATTTTGACATATAAATAATTATTACTTTATTAATTATATTTGCAATAATCCAATTTTTAGGAAACATTTTAAAAACCTTTTGCAGTCCTACCAAACAGTGACAAAAAATAAAGAGATGTTAAATATCATAGTTAATATTACTTTCTGGTTAATTGGTCATGCTGGAAATGGAAGGTGAAGGTGGAGAGCAATGCATTCTGGGATACAGTATTCAGTGAACTGCAGTATATACACTTATGGTTCATGCTCTTAACTCTTCAGGTATCTATGCTGGGCGGCGTCAGCGAGCTCTTTCTTGGGTCGCGTCATATTTTGAAAAGCGTTGAACAGCGAGCATTAAAGCAGCAGTCCGTAACTTTTTTTTGTGTTCAAAATTGACTAAATTTATATAATGAGCGAGTACATCATGAATCCATTTTCCAAACCGTGTTTTTGTCTCTGAGTCACTATGGTACACCTATAATAAGTGTTTGTATTGGGATTATTTTACACTGGTTCGGTGTAACCCAGAGCCTGCGTGACTCGTCATAGACATAAACAGAGAGAAGTAGCTCCGGCTACAACGTTCTTCCACAAGACGCATTATTCTGTTCATAAACGCATGTTTATTAATCGCTAGAGCGCCAAACGATCATATTAAATTAGCTAATTTTATTCACGATCCCCTGGCTGACCAAAAAATGGGTTTTCAACGAGTCCCAGACACCAGTCATTTTTTAATAGCCTATATTAATTATTTTTTCCCTACACACCAGTGTGAATACTGATATTTCTGTTATTGCATTTCAAATAGGGCCAATTAATAGTCCACTCCTAGGCTTACGTTTTTAAATTACAAACGGCCTACTGATGTTTTTGTTATAGTATTTTCAATATTATAGCTATTATTTGTGCATGAACATATCTCGTTATAGTAATATATATACCAATATGATAAAGCGTTGTGGAATTTTCGGTTCGCGTACCTACCAGAAATGATAAAATAAAATTCTGCATCAAAATTTATAGGCAAGACAAGTAGTTTGTTTAGTCATGGTTTGTAAAGAAATTACAAACCTGCGCACATATATTCAAACGAACATAACTATAGAATCAATTCTTAATGCGCATGTGAACGCCATCAGCGTCTATCACAGGTTCACGTTTAAAGTCTGTTTAGAGAGAACGGTGTCGTCTTAGCGGCCCCTAATTTAATAACAAATGATCATTTAGACGGAAGTGAATCAATCAAAACTAACTTTAGCTGGAAAAAACATTATTCAAGAACCACTATAAAACCAAACCAATCTCAGTTACCTTAAATTATATTTTTATCTCTGTAAAGCTGCTTTGAAACAATCTACATTGTTAAAGCGCTATATAAATGAGGATGACTTGACTTGACTAATGAACATACTGTATGTTTAAAAACAAAACATTTAGTCATCCTTGCTGCAAGCTTACAAGAGCGACAATATCATTAAATGTGAAGGGGGCCAAAAATATTTTCTTGGGAAAAAGGGAGTCTCAGACAAAAAAAGGTTGGGAACCACTGATATACATTATGTATTAGGGGTGTGACGAGATCTCGTGCCACAAGATCTCGCGAGACTAAAATATGACGAGATTTCCCGTCGAGTGTAAAGCTGTCTGGCGATATCGCCATGACTGAGCGTGAGGGTGAGATTACAATAGAATATTCAACCGCTACACTCACATTCGCCTAAACTATCGTTTTGCTGTTTATATAAACAAATAAAAACCATTATAAACTAATGTAAAAGTCTGCATTGCTCATCCAGCACGAATCACAGTTCACTGATCGCGTGACGATGGCGGAGGATTCGTTGCGCAACATAGACTAAACGTCTGATAAATGTCTTATCTAGTAGAATGCACCGCTGCTCCCTATACACAGAGTACGCGCAATCGCGAATTTGAAAGTGAAAGTAAAACACAAGCTCCCTGATGTGCACTGCGCACAAATTAGGCCGCATACAATAGTCCGTCTCCCAATACCCATCTCTGGACTGTTTATTTGCGGATATCTCTGTTTGCACTGCGAATATTCAGAGAGGACTGTAATGTCTTAAGGACGACAGACATGGGAGGCTCTGTTTCTGAACTTATAATCGGAACGCAAGAACGACTGTCGAGACAAACACACCAGCCTCGTCTCTCTACCCGGCATTTTCCCAACTCACCGCGTTAACCCTATAACTGCCGGTGCAAAATAAAACAGATATTTCAAAACAAGTATCAAGAGTCTGTGTGCTAACTTTGATTATGGTTGCACTTATTGTGTGCACTTAAGACTTCAAGGAGTTCAGTTAGGAGGTCACACACAGCCTCAATCAGAAGTTCTGGAAGCTCTTAAATGTACAGTAACGTCTGAAGAGACTCATGTGAAATCATACAGGAGAAAAGCCAGTCAATAAAAACCTTTAACAGTGCTTGTATATTGTTTTCTTTCAATGCATTTGATAATTCATACTCATAAAGTAGACCTGAAATGACATGCATTAGAAGATTATTAGTTAAAACATTGCAAAACGCACCTGCATACTATTTTTCCAGTCATGAATTTTGTCATTGAGGATTTCTGAAATATTGTGCAAAAATCTCGTCTCGTGAGATAAGAGTCTCCTCACACCCTATGTATCTATGCATGTATGTTTTTTTTTTGTCTCAGTGTTATAATTGTGGATGAGCGCACCAAGAAAACTGTTTCCGTCAGTAAATAAAGGAGTAAGCACTGACCTCGGACCTGCTGCTCGAGGCTGAGGATGACTGCGACGGCCTGGTGCAGGATCAGGAGTTTGGTCTGGGGTTTGTCACTCTTCAGGTGGAGTTGCACCATACGACCCAGCTCTTTAAAGGCCTCGTTGATGTCGCGCACGCGCAGCCGCTCGCGAGCGTTGTTAGCCATCCGCCGCTCCTTCTCGCGCTCCAGCTTCTGCTCCGGCGTCAGGTCCTCGTCGTCGTTGTTACTGTGGGGTTAACATGAATCACAACGCGTTCTCACTACTGTAGCAGATCTCTGAGGGACCGAGTCAACACTGTACATCATGCTCATAAAACATGGACATTCTATTACTGATATATAAAGTTAGAATAGATTTAAAAATTCTCTAAATAAAGTACATTCAAAAAGTATATAAAATACTAAATATATCAAGCATATAAAAAGATATAATACATAAAAAAGTATAATTCTCTCTCTCTCTCTATATATATGTATATATATATATATATATATATATATATAGTGTATAAAAAGAGACCGTATAATGGATTCATAAAATACTAGATAAATGAAATATAAAAAGTACATAAAAAGAAAATAGATTTTTTTAGATCTATAAAGTATGTAAAAAGATATACTAGATTTTAAAAGTATATAAAATACAAGATATATAGTATTTAAAAAGTATATTAAAAATACATAAAATACTAAATATATCAAGCATATAAGAAGATATAATAAATACAAAAAAAAAATATAATTCTATATATATATATATAGTATATAAAAATATACAGTATAATAGATTCAAAATTCATATAATATACTAAATAAATGGAGAAAATAAGTACATAAAAAGATAATGGATACAAAAAGTATTTTTTATGAATCATAGCGCTTTCTCACTACTGTACTCGTACTGTATCATATCTCTCTGGGACAGAGTCAACACTCATGCTTATACAACATGGACATTCTACAATTACTGATATTTAAAGGTTATAAAAGTATATAGAAAGTTATAGATTTAAAAAGTAAATCAAATCCTCTCTCTTTAAATATAAAGTACATATTTAATAGATTCAAAAAGTATATAAAATACTAAATATATCAAGTATATAAAAAGATATAATAGATACAAAAAGTATATATAATTCTCTATATATATATACTATATATATATATAATATATAAAAAGTATATAAAAAGATATAATAGATACAAAAAGTATCTAAAATACTAGATATATAGTATATAAAATGTTAGATATATAACATAAATATATAAAAGAGACAAAAAAATATAAAATTCTAGATATCAAGTAAATAAAAAGTATTTCAAAAATATATATAGTATATAAAAACATAACAGAAAAATATACAAGACAAAAAATATCTAAAATTCTCTCTCTCTCTCTATATATATATATAAAGTATAAGAAGATATAGTAGATACAAAAGGAACATAAAATTCAAGATTAAATGCTAGAAGATCAGATGCTACAGATTTCTACACACACAAAAAAAAAAATAATATAAAAAAATAGCATGAGAAATCACACATCAAGTCATAATATCGTCTCTTGAAATTTGAATCGAATGAGTTGAATCGAATTGGTCATTCCAGGTGGAAATCTATAAACCCTGTCCGGCGTTTATCCTGGAAATGTCTGGGAATGTTGGGATGAATTTGGGATCCAGGACGTTCCCTACTCTCATGTGAGATGAGAAACAACTAAAACCCGGCTCAAGACCGGAGGAGATGCTGAACACCCAAACGAGTCCTGAATGAGGATCATTAGAGTTAAGTTACATGAGCTCGGATTAAAACTCATGCTCTCATATGAGCCGCTGCTAATTATGTGGGATTTATTATAAAATGTTAATAAATGCTGTAAAATATATTTACTCATTGTTAATGTTAGTTATTGTCAGTGGTTTGTTATAGTTTAATATTAATTAATATTTTGAATTAGTTTTATTTTTATATTTTCAGTGTAATTTTATATTTATATTTTTATATTTTATTTTAGTTAGTTATTTTGCTGTTATTCAAGTTTAAATTTTGTCTATATGGTATTTATTAATTTTTATTTCAGTCAATCAAAATTGTATTGTATTTTTAAACTTTTATTTTATTTTACTTTTTAAATTGTATAGTATTTTGAAACATTTTATTTTTTATTTCATTTTAATATTTACATTTATTTTTTACTTTTTACATTTTATTTTAGTGTATTTTACTTTACTTTATTTTCAACTTTTATTTAACTTTGTAAATTTTATTGTATTTTTAAACTTTTTTTGTATTTTACTAATTCCAGTTAACCTTTATTCCATTAGAAAAAAAAAGAAGAAAAAAATAGTTTTAGTTTAAGTTTCAGTTAACTATTTTAACCCTGATTGATGCATTAACTAAACTCAACAAATGAGACCTTATCTTAAAGTGTTATATTAAACAAATCTATTAAAAATGTACATAAATATTCAGTGTTTTTCCTGCAGTGAACACATGCATTTATCAGCCGTTTTATACGGATTTCATTTAGAATTTTCTGTAAAGCTGCTTTGAAACGATGTGTATTGTGAAAAGCACTTTATAAATAAATGTGAATAGAATTGAATTGCATTGGGTTTGTCATCTGTGCGTTTAGCTGCCTCTCAGAACACGCGTCACTTCATCAAAGTCCAGCGGGCGTTTGAATGAAGCGAAGCTCTGGTACAGTTTACCTAGATCTCGACCTCTCTAAAGCGTTCAGGTCCTTGTCCAGCTCCTCCTTGCTCTTCGCACCCAGAGATTTACTGTCCTGGAGATTCTCGTCTCCTTCATCTTCAGATTTGATCTCGGAGCTCACAGACGAGGTGCTCTGACCCTGAAGACCACCCGAGAGAGCTGGAGACACACACACACACACACACACACACACACACCGTTAGTGAGGAACATCTCCATCATCTCCTCCTCAAACATTATCACTCAGATCATCTGAACATTATTAAATGTCTGCATGTATTAATCTGACAGCAGTTTCAGCAGAGAGAACATGACAAATCAACAGAATACATATATATATGTGTGTGTGTGTGTGTGTGTGTGTGTGTGTGTGTGTGTGTGTGTGTGTGTGTGTGTGTGTGTGTGTGTGTGTGTGAAGCGGTGGGAGGATGAATCGAGTGTGTTCCAAACAGCTGGTCAGACGGGATAAGAGGAAAGGAAGACGAAACAAACGCTTGATTCGGGACAGGCGTTTATTCTCTTTCACGGGGGCTTTGATCTGGTTTATTCTGGTTTATTCTGGTTTAATCTGGTTAAGGCTGGTGAAGTTTAACCAGCGCAGGAACGCTTGTTTCACGCTACGCTGCTAATGGAAGTGACATCGCTGGGAAAGACACTGCGACTAATGGGAAGCACTTTATGAAGACGGGAGAAAGTTCTCCTTCAGCTTCAGAAAACACACAGTACTTCACAGTACACATATAATACGGTAAAGAATAATTACCATATTCATATACTGTTATATTCAGATATTTACTCTAGGGAGCTTCAAAGAATACGGCAGTGTTAGTTTGGCAGATGTCAAAAAACTCCACAATATTTTCATGGTATATACATAAAATACATTTATTTTTATATATATATATATATTTTAAGTACAAGCATATGCCAAAATAAACAAAAATAAAATTAGAATTGAAAATAGAATAGAATTAAAATAGAAGCCAAAATAGAATTGATATATATATATACAGTGGATAGCATTAGTGAACACACCCATGCTAAAGCTGACTAAAAAGAGGAATAAAAAATCATCTTTTGGAAATTGATCTTAATGCCTTAATATAAAAAATGAGGAAAAATCCAACCTTTAAGGACACCAATTTTCTTTGTGATTGAATAATGTATCGTAAATAAATAAATGTTCTTCCTTAAAATACAGGTTGCGTAAGTCAGGACACCCCTATGTTAAATTCCCATAGAGACAGCAGATTTTTATTTTTAAAGGCCAGTTATTTCAATTAGTTATTTCACACACCTAGAGATTGGCATGAGGAACTTTCCATAAGATCATCTCTCAATGCAAATCAAACCAGATATTAGGATAACTGAAATAACACCATGCTAATCTCTAGGTATGATGAAGAGAATGTGATGATGTGGGAACTTTATCAGGATGTATATTATCCTGGATCCATGAAATAACTGGCCTTTAAAAATAAAAATCTGCTGTCTCTATGGGAGTTTAACATAGGGGTGTCCTGACTTACGCAACCTGTATTTTAAGGAAGAACATTTATTTATTTATGATACATTATTCATTCACAAAGAAAATTGGTGTCCTTAAACGTCGGATTTTTCCCTCATTTTTTTAAATGAAGGCATTAAGATCAATTAAGATGATTTTTTATTCCTCTTTTTAGGCAACTTTAGCATGGGTGTCCTAACTTATTCACATCACTGTATATGTTTTTTTAATTGTGTTTATACAAAAAAAAATATACATATATATATATATATATATATATATATATATATATATATATATATATATATATATTTTAAACGGTATTTCAAAGAATTATGTATTAGTAGATATAAAAAACACAATAATGTTACTTTTTGGTACACGCCTATGAATAAATAAATAAATATTTGTAATCAGAAAAAAACATGGTACTACCATAGTACACAACATTACCATAGTTTATGTCCAGAAATATGATATTACACTTGAAATATGAAAAAATACTGTGGTGGAACCATGATACAGTGATACTTTGAAATATACCATGGTACTGACCTGAACATACTGTGCCAATATATTTACATATTTACTCCAAGGCATTTCAAAGAATACTGTAATATTAGTTTGGTATATTATCATGATACATGCCTACAAATAAATAAATGTAATTAAAAACATTACCATAGTACTATGGTCACAAAACACAAAATTACCAGTTTACTTCAATTAGTGACTTCCCAAAAATATGATATTTTTCTTAAGGGAAAGAACTTTGTTGGCATCAGCGTTGTAAATGTACTACACAAAACCGCTAATGTAGTAAAAACACAGACTATTACCCTATACTTGCCTAAAATACCACGGTATGTTGTTAGAGCTCCGGCGGGATGAAAACCACATCGTGATTCATTCCTTCTGGATGCCATTCACAAATAATCATCTCTGATCCACAGTCCTATTATTTATAATGTTCTTTTTCATATTTTACAGCACTCAGCACCTCATTAACTGTTTGGCTGTGTTTTCCGGAGAGCGTTTGCCAAGATCTCCGTTCGGAGAGAGTAAGTGCTCCGCTTTTAAACCAGCCTGGAGTTTTTACGCCTCACTTCCCAGGTCATATACAATTTCCTTTTACATATTCATATTTGAAATATAGCGCATGGTTTAACGCACTCATAATTGTTCACACATTAGACTGGAGGCCGGCCAGCGGACGCAGGGAAACGGGGAAATCAGCGCCTTCAGCTTTAAAACTCTCCACACAGTGTGGAATACTTCATGTTTTTGACGGACGTCTCTTCTGCTCATCGCGGCTGCGTTCATTTGATCAAAAATATAGTAAAATTAAAAAAATTGTGAAATATTATTTCAATGTAAATCAGCTGTTTTCTATGTGAATATATAGTAAAGTTTAATTTATTCCTGTGATCAAAGCTGAATTTTCAGCATCATTACTCCAGTCTTCAGTGTCACATGATCCTTCAGAAATCACTATAATATGATGAAATTACTCTTTAATTAAATTAAGAATTTTAATCTAACCCTAAAGCTATATAGAGTCAAACCAAAAATTATTCAGACACTGTGAGAGTCTAACAGAAGGACGGACAAAACCAGTGAAATATCAACTGATTTAATAACTCTGAGTTCTTGTCATATTTCATTACCATTTTCTAAACTATAGCGAATAAACTGTGATAATGTGAGAAATGTTGAAGGTGTCTGAATAAATATTGGTTTGACTGTATATATATATACAGGTCCTTCTCAAAAAATTAGCATATTGTGATGAAGTTCATTATTTTCCATAATGTAATGATAAAAATTTAACTTTCATATATTTTAGATTCATTGCACACCAACTGAAATATTTCAGGTCTTTTATTGTTTTAATACTGATGATTTTGGCATACAGCTCATGAAAACCCAAAATTCCTATCTCAAAAAATTAGCATATCATGAAAAGGGTCTCTAAACGAGCTATTAACCTAATCATCTGAATAGGGTGACCAGATTTCTCGGAGTGGAATACGGGACAGATACAGAACGCATGCGTATAGAGGGAATGCACGTGACGTCACCGTTGGCCGGAGTGACTGCAGTTACGCCCACAAGTGGCAAAAAGACTGAGCGGCAGCATTGGTTTTCAGTGTGAATGCTGCGGAAAAACACACAAAACGCGTCTAAAACGGGAAAGAGCTTTGAGACTGACTGTACAACTAGATTTGACAAGAAATATGAGGAATATTTTTACAGACTACCTAAAGCTACAGAACAGAGAAGCAAATAGATCGCTGCAATTCATAGAAACAACTGGACTCCAGGCAGCGAAAGGTGGATTTGCAGTTATCATTTTTGTGTCAATATGCTGAATTTAGTGGTAAAATCATTCTCTATATATTGTATTGTTATATATCGCAGTGACAACTCATCAATCAAATATTTACCACTGTATATTCTGTATAATTTGACATTTTTAAATAAACACTGACAAAAAACTATACAAGTTTTAAGTCTCTGGACGATATGATGATATATATAACATTGATAAGTGATCACCTGGATTTAGACCTGCATATTTTGTATTTATATAAAGCATTCACAGGCAAATTTGCTGTATGTATTTCCCTGGTGTCGAAATCAGGCACATATAAATGTCAGGAAACACGATTCCTGGCTGCATGTTAATATCCATGGATCACTGGATCTTTAGTAAGTTGTAAGGAACACTATATTGAGTCCAATCTTTAGTTTAAACTGATAATCGTTTGTTTTACTTGCGTTTTCGCAGTTTCCCCTATTAAATCCAGTCACGCAGCTGCTCTTCTGCCACTCAGTCCGGCTGAGGGGGCGTGATCTGGCGGGAAAGTGACGTTAATGCATTCCCTCTATTAATGCGTCTTACATGCGCTTCATTAGGCACACTAGCACACACACACAAGGTCTCTCCCTCTCTGTCATGCGCGCGCTACACGGTTTGAACGTAACATATATATTCACTTAGCCTTTCGGAAACGAAACCTATTATATATAAAAAAATATATATATATTAACGATGAAATAAGGGACAAAACATGATTTTTTCAGAATAAGTCGGGACACTAAAATTAGAGTGGAAATACGGGGCTGTCCCGGGAAAAACGGGACGTCTGGTCACCCTACATCTGAATCAACTAATTAACTCTAAACATCTGCAAAAGTTTCCTGAGGCTTTTAAAAACTCCCAGCCTGTTTCATTACTCAAAACCGCAATCATGGGTAAGACTGCCGACCTGACTGCTGTCCAGAAGGCCATCATTGACACCCTCAAGCAAGAGGGTAAGACACAGAAAGAAATTTCTGAACAAATAGGCTGTTCCCAGAGTGCTGTATCAAGGCACCTCAGTGGGAAGTCTGTGGGAAGGAAGAGGTGACCGGACCCTGAGGAAGATTGTGGAGAAGGACCGATTCCAGACCTTGGGGACCTGCGGAAGCAGTGGACTGAGTCTGGAGTAGAAACATCCAGAGCCACCGTGCACAGGCGTGTGCAGGAAATGGGCTACAGGTGCCGCATTCCCCAGGTCAAGCCACTTTTGAACCAGAAACAGCGGCAGAAGCGCCTGACCTGGGCTACAGAGAAGCAGCACTGGACTGTTGCTCAGTTTTGCATGTCATCCGGAAATCAAGGTGCCAGAGTCTGGAGGAAGACTGGGGAGAAGGAAATGCCTGAAGTCCAGTGTCAAGTACCCACAGTCAGTGATGGTCTGGGGTGCAATGTCAGCTGCTGGTGTTGGTCCACTGTGTTTTATCAAGGGCAGGGCCAATGCAGCTATTTATCAGGAGATTTTGGAGCACTTCATGCTTCCATCTGCTGAAAAGCTTTATGGAGATGAAGATTTCATTTTTCAGCACGACCTGGCACCTGCTCACAGTGCCAAAACCACTGGTAAATGGTTTACTGACCATGGTATTACTGTGCTCAATTGGCCTGCCAACTCTCCTGACCTGAACCCCATAGAGAATCTGTGGGATATTGTGAAGAGAAAGTTGAGAGACGCAAGACCCAACACTCTGGATGAGCTTAAGGCCGCTATCGAAGCATCCTGGGCCTCCATAACACCTCAGCAGTGCCACAGGCTGATTGCCTCCATGCCACGCCGCATTGAAGCAGTCATTTCTGCAAAAGGATTCCCGACCAAGTATTGAGTGCATAACTGAACATAATTATTTGAAGGTTGACTTTTTTTGTATTATAAACACTTCTTTTATTGGTCGGATGAAATATGCTAATTTTTTGAGACAGGAATTTTGGATTTTCATGAGCTGTATGCCAAAATCATCAGTATTAAAACAATAAAACACCTGAAATATTTCAGTTGGTGTGCAATGAATCTAAAATATATGAAATTTTAATTTTTATCGTTACATTATGGAAAATAATGAACTTTATCACAATATGCTAATTTTTGAGAAGGACCTGTATATGTGTGTGTGTGTGTGTGTAGTATAGAAATGGTATATATGAATTTCCAGGCCTTGAATAGAATAATCCCTGATTTGTCCCTGTTCTCCATGACCGTGGGAATATGCTATACGTCCATCTGTGTCTGTGAAGATGCTCTAAAATGGCGGCAGATGGAGAGAGAGAGAGAGGGAGAGAGAGACACAGAGAGAGAGAGAGGGTTGGCATTGAGCCCGTTCTGTGCCCACACTGTGCCAGCCTGAGTGTGTGTGTGTGTGTGTGTGTGTGTGTGTGTGTGTGTGTGTGTGTGTGTGTGTGTGTGTGTGTGTGTGTGTGTGTGTGTGTGTGTGTGTGTGTGTGTGTGTGTGTGTGTGTCTCACCCCTGTACGGGTCGGGCTGGCTGAGGTCGGGTGAAGTGGCCGACGGCACAGGAACCGATCCCTGATTGGTCACGATGGGATGACCGGTCCTCAAACCCACACCGTCCTCACGATGGCCCACCTGGAAACACACACACACACACACACACACACACACACAGAGAGAGAGAGAGAGAGAGAGAGAGACGTCACGAAACATCTAAAATGCAAATGCATTAGTTCAAAAGCATATAAAGTCATCAGGGACATTCAGTTCTTTGCACACACAGGCCTTAAAGTTCAGTGCGCTCATGAACGGCCAACAGAGGGCGCTGTACACCTTCACAACACACACACACCCTCACACACACCTCCATTTCACAGCCTCACTCTCTCTTTGTGTACTCATACTACTCATACTGTTCCTGTACAATGCATTATACATATATATATATATATATATATATGCTCAGTATGCTGATTTTCTGCATGCATGGAATACTCAAATGAACAAAAACGTTCAGTGTATGTGCAGAATAATACATCCCATAATGCAATGCACTCAATGTGCCATTTCCAATGTGAATGAAGGTTTTGGTTGAATTAAAGTTGATTTGTATTAAATAAAAGTGAAAAAAGAGACAAATTTAAAATATATGTATTTTAAATAATTATAGAAATTATTATGTATATAGTCAAGACGGGATCAACATTTTTTTAATTAAGTAAAACATTAAAAAATAATTTATTAGTTACATATAACATTACCATTATTATTTATAAATACAAAACGTATTTTATTATTTCTTTAAATAATTATTTTTTAATAAATATTGAAAATAATATTAAAAATAGATAAAAAAATTGAATAAGTGCCAAGAAAAAGACAAATACAAAATATATATTTGAAACATATTTAAGAGTCAAGAAATTAACAAAATAATATAATAATAAAATGGGAAATTAACAAAATAATATAATAATAAAATGGGAAATTAACAAAATAATATAATAATTAAATTAAACATTAAATAATTATGTATTAGTTACATATGACTTATTATTATTTATAAATAATAATTTTTAATTACCATTATCATAGATACAAAATGTATTATTTTTATAAATATTGAAAATAATAATAAAGATACATACAAAATTAAACAAGTGTCAAGAAAGAGACAAATACAAACAAAATAATAAAATAAAAATATTTAAAAACAACTTGATAAATATTTTAAATAATTACTTTTTAAATAAAAACAAATATATTTCAAAACCCCCAGTTGATGTCACTTGCGGTTTGTTGGCCACAGTGGATCGAGGTTCAGGTTGCATTGTGGGATTGAGTGTTTCGCACAGCATGATTTTTGTACTGTATATAATACGGCATATTTTACCAAACATACACACACAGAAAATCCACATGCTACACACACACACACACACACACACACACACACACACACACACACACACACACACACACACACACACACACACACACACACACACACACACACACACACACACACACACACACACACACTATAGAGATAGTATATGTGAACACAGCCAAACTCTCTCTCTCTCTCTCTCTCTCTCTCTCTCTCTCTCTCTCCTAATCTTTCTCTGTTGGTGAAAACACTGTGAATTTATTCAGGCAGGTAAAATCCAAAGTAATGTCCCATGATGCCGAGCGAGGAGCGGGCTGAGTCTGATCCATCTGTCTGCCATCACGTTCGCCAACACAACTGACAATTATCTTAATGCCCATATGCTTAATTGTGGGCTCCCTAATTCCCTGGATAATACACACATCCAGCAGGAATTGTGATTTGGCACAAGTTTGCTTCTCTCCGAGTCGCTCTGTTTTTGTATTAAGGACACAATCTGAGAAGCTGCGCAGTTTCTCTCTCTCTCGCGCTGTAATTCCGGTTAATCCGATGACAGTGTGGCGCTGGGACGCTTTTGTCTCCCGCTGGCTTCATGCAAATATCACGGAATGTCGCTGAAAGAAGATGGAAAGGTGGCATCGGAGCCACTGTTATCTTAGTTTTAGTACGATTTTTAATTAGCTTTATTTTTTAAACTTAAGTTTTCATATGATTTTCATTTTTAATTTTTAACAAAAATACTTAACTTATTCTTTATTTCAGTTTTAGCATTTATTATAGTTTTAGTGCTTTTACTGCCAAGGCAACATTTACCTTTTTAATTTTGTTTAGGTTTTTCAACTAATATTTCTTATTATTATTTTTTTATTTGTGCACTTATTTTATTGCCTCTCCCTCCGTCTCATATTTTAGTAATCAATATAAATTAGTATCATTCGAAAATGGAAACCGTTTTGAAATTAGACATGGAAACGGACGAGAGTTTTTAAAATATGTCAACTTTATAGAGAAAGTTCTAGAAAACATTGTCAAAAATAAAGGATTGAAGGAATGAAAGGAGATTCAATTCTATGGAGATTTCTGAATTTTTGTTTCGTTTTGAATCAATTTTTTGTTTATATTCCACCAACATTCACTGAAACTCTATTACTATTTTAATCTAATATTTGTATTTTGTTGTATTTCAGTTTTATTTCAATTAATAAAAATGATGGTTCATATATCCTTATGCACTATTTAATCATTTAATACGTCATTATCATGTTTTCTGTCTTGTTTTGTGTTCTAAGAGAAACACAACCATGTTTAGGAATAAATGATGACAGGATGTTCATTTGTGGCCGAACGATCCCTTTAAAAGTGATTGTGGGAAACTAATTCTCCCAGAGTTCCTGCAGTTTCTCAGTCTTGTAGTTAATTAGGGGGTTAGTCGTTAACCGAGACCTTGTGTGTGTGTGTGTGTGTTTGTGTGTGTGAGGAGAGAGATGAGGACCAGACGCCCTACTGACAGCAGCTTTCGACACACACACACACACACACACACACACACACACACACACACACACACACACACACACACACACACACACACACACACACACACACACACACACACACACACACACACACACACACACACACACACACAGAAAGTGGCACCAGAACACAGAAACAGTGTTTATCTGTTGTAGGATAATGATCATATCAGACTTTATCCTCCCACAGTTTTTTAAAAGCGCTTTTATTCTGAAATAAAGGAGTCTGTTGTTCTCCATGACGATCAGTGAGTTCTATTTAGAACTCTAGGGTTCTTGGCTCAATTTTAAATAAATCTTTATTCCAAAAAGGTTGTATATAAGGAGAAATTTATTTAATTTTTTTCTAGAGATACAGTATGCTTACGAGATGTTTAATTTATAACATTTAATTAAATTATTCATTTTTACTAAATAAATTGGACTCCAAAATTGCCAGAAAATCAAAGAGGTGTGTTCCAAATTTGAAGTTGATATCACAAAAATTGAGTTTGCTAAATCCCATTTCTATGATAACAAAAATATTTTCACAGGATGAATCTTGAGTGTTTAAGCTTTCGAATGATACCGAATTTATGATGATTACTAAAATATCTGATAAAGAAAAAAGGCAATAAAAAATGAGCAGGGTGAATTAAATGAATATAAATCCATAAAATGATGTAACCCATAAAAGGTTCTATATATGAAACGCCTGCCAGAATGCTTTAAGATTCCATATAGAACCGTAAAGTAGAACAAAAAACTATATTTATGGAAACTAAACTGCTATAACGACACATCCTGATTATGACATCACAACTCATTAACATATGACCGCCCACATTTACACATCAACACCCAAACCAGCAACCGTTTGAACTGGCCAATCATAGCAGAGCTCATTTACATACGGAAATCTTTAAAGGTACAGCGGCAAAATCAGTCCGATATGAATCTTGCACAAGAAAGTTTGGTTTACATTATATGTGGATTTAAATGAAAAGTTAACGGGCTCTTGATTTGAGTGAGTTTCTCTGGAAATGAAATTCTTCTACGGTGGTCCGGGATCTCGTGACATCTGAGGCTCTGCAGACGAGAACACCAGACCTGGTTTCACCAAATTCCTCTGAACTACAAAAAAACAGGACAAATTCACGGAGCGCCTTCAAAGCCAGAGAGGAAATTGCTTCCCGGTGACTCTATTGAATTAAGATGCTTTATTTCTACACAGACGAACATCGATTCAAACTAGAATCTGGAAACATCTCGTTCTTTATCTTAGATGATTCTGAACAATCGTCCAGTGATGAAAAAATTATGAAAAAATATGTTCTTCCTCAGTATTTTGCTATTCTAAACATTCTTAAATTAAGATGCATTTACAGGAAAAGCAAAATGACTGAAGATATTAAGTTTTGTTTTATAAGAAATTTATTTTTCTTATCAAAATGAAGTGAGTTTGTGCGAATTTCCGACAAGGAAAAATATGAGGTCGGAAAAATTATCTCGTTTTCCCTTTAAATTAGGTTTATTTTTCTGAGCATAAATTAAGCTTACCATTTTTAAGCGTAAACATGTATTTTTCAAGTTCAAGTTTTAAGACTTGCTTCTCAAGTATCTTGATTTAAGAATATAGATATTTGTACTGGAAAACAAGACTAATGAAAACTCTCTTATATTTATATACATTTTAATTCAAATTTGTGAAACAATATAGATGCATGTGTGTTCTGTATATGTGTGTGTGTGTGTGTGTGTGTGATTTCAAAGTTACAGGCCAAATACAACATCCATCCATCAAACGGCCAAACAATAGCGTGACAGGGTTATAGTCCTAAAAATAAACCAAACAAAAGCGGGAACAAGAGGAGAAACAGCGCAGGAAACGCATCACGGTTCAGCCTCACGTTAACAAACCAACTTCCTCTGTGAGAGGCGGATTTTAAACACAATACTGTATTTAGTGGAAATAAAGAGGTCACAGGTCACAGAGACGGGGACTCGGATCAAACCAGAGAAACTGATATCATCAGATCTACAGCAAGAAATGTACTATGAAAAAAATTAAAATATGAAAGAAAAAAAATCTAATAAATAAACAGTAAATTATACAAATAAAAATATATAAATAAAAAATATTACATTAAATAAAAAATATTAAAGACAAAATATAATAAAAAATAAAAATATTAAATAAAAATAGTACAGAAAATAAAATAAAACAATAAATATTACAAATAGAAATAAAGATACGATCAAATAAGCACAATAAATAATACAAATATTTAAAAAAAAGCATTATTAAAATATTACAAATAAAAATAAACAATAAAATAAACATATCATTAAAAATACAAAGCATTAAAGATAAAATAAAATAACTAAACAATAAATAATAAATATTTAATACGCAAATAATATAATAAATAATAAAAATGAAAACATTAAGATAAAAAAATCTATTGTTGTTTGTTGGGTGACTACGCGTCTATCTTTGTCATTCCTACTCCATTAATGCTACAAATTATCTGAAATGATTTAAAATATGCCTGTTAAGTGTGTGTGTGTGTGTGTGTGTGTGTGTGTGTGTGTGTTGACAGTGATCTCTGCTGTCTGTCAGTGCGACTGTTTTTCCCAGACAAACTCTCAACATTTCTTTCCCATGACTTCATAAATCTACAGCGCACACACACACGCACACACACACGCACGCACGCGCACACACACACACACACACACACACACACACACACACACACACACACACACACACACACACACACACACACACACACACACACACACACACACACACACACACACACACAGCTGTTCTCTGGCAGAAAGACACAGCACTGAAGTGCATATTTTCATGAAAGCAACTATGATATTATTAACATATGAACATGCTTCAAATGCACAGAAGCTGTTTTCAATTCAGAACTTCAAATCAAATTAATTTGGCACATCTCCATGAGATCTTTTAAGCCATTAATGTATACAAGTTTAATGTAAAAAAACAAAACAGAAATAAAAATCTAAAGCGATTCACAATGATAAAGTATAAGTATCGATTGAGACATTTCTACAAAATAATTAACATTATAATTATATTTTATATTATAATTATAATAGAATTTATATTGTACTATAATTTATATTTATATACTAATTATTTCAACAGATGTAAAAATAGTCCAGCTAGTCCAGTAAATTGGACTGAAGCGTTTCTGAATAGTTTGTGATTGGCCTCCTTTTTGCAAGTGTGCAAGAGTCATTAATTTTTTTGTTTCTATATAAAATAGTCCCGTTTAAAGTTGCTTCTGCGCACACTGTCTTTCAATCACGTGACCATTATTAAGAATCATTTCTGTGTGTTTCTGAAGGATATTTGGCTCAGCGGAAGCTTTCATGTGAATCTGCAGCACCAGGGGGCGCCGGAGAGCCGCTAAACACACTGTATGAGTGTGTGTGTGTGTGTGTGTTGTGGAAAAGTGTGATGACAAAGCGGGCTCTGTACGGGCTGCGTTTCCACGGCGATGGGAGAGGCGAGTCTGAGCAGCGAATAGTGCGTCTTTGTGCGTCCCAGACACACACACACACACACACACACGGCGTAATTACGTGCTGTTTCCTGTGTTGTAGTCATGGCTGGCTGTTTGTGTGTCTCTGTGGCCTTAAACACCATGTTCTCAGGCTGAAAAGCACTGCAGATTTACTCAGTTATAAACCTCACCTGAGGATCATCCTTAAACTGGTTTAGCTGGAAAATAAACACCAGCAGGATGGAGAAATCTTCATTTCTCACTGAAATTAAATGAAAGTCTCAAAACGAACTGATCTGAGCTGCTCCACGTTTATTTTATTACTCATTTGAGTGTATTTCTTGTTAGGTAAGGGTTCGGGTTTGTAGAGTAAGTTGACTTGTAGTTGCAAAGTTACGTATAGTTAGTGGTAGAATGTGTAAAGTTGACCATCGAAATAAAGTTTTACTGAATTATTATCGAAGATAAATAAATCCTGTACTAACCGATGTCATAAACGTTAACATCAAACATTAACGAACAAGGCCTTAAAATGTTACTAGGGATGGACCGATCCGATACTCAGCATCGGTATCGGCTCCGATACTGCCATTCTTGGCCGGATCGGGTATCGGTCAGACGAGGCCGATCCAAATCCGATATTGTGCGTATACTATTGTGCTATTGTTAAGCCCCACAAAAGCATTATAAAGCACCATTAAGTTTACATGCTCTATATTATAAGTGTTCTGAAGCCATTCTAAAGTATAATGTGAGATAAAAATGAATATTTAAGTCATTAAATTCAAGTTCACGTAAACTTTTCCCTCCGCTGCGGCTGTCAGTCATTCTCCATTCAGCATTCAACAGCGCGTCGCGTTCGGTTACGACAGTCAACTCGATGAAACTCTCTCCAAGATGATTCAATGTTATTATTATACTTGATCTGTAGATAAAAGTCTATGGTTTCGCATAAAATGACTATCATGCTGGACTTTATTGCTGTACCTTAATCATGTTCGTTTCTACCGTGTGTGTGTTAGATCACAACACTGGAGAGCACTGTAATTGTTTTTCACACGCACAGTAACTGAAATTTAAAACTATTAAAAGAAAAGGCTGAATACACTATTGCATAGATAGATACTGTATAATACACTACGCATCGATATGTCTTTCCTTTGTGCTTTGAACTTTTCAATGCGGACTGGAAGAGCTGCGCACTGTCGCACTGTATTGGAGTCTTTCATAATCATATTATAATAGTTTTGCGCAATGAAAGATTATTAATAGCCTTTTTTGTTCTGTCCCATCTATCATATGTTGCTGCCTCAATAAACAGCTATGCTATACATTTAAAAAATGTCTTCATTGTATAGTAGACTATATAAAATAATTGATCTTTTTGATTTTTGTTATCTTGTTTTATGAATGTATTTTACAACAATACAAACAGCAATGTGTGATGTTTTACCAGATTTAGTGTTGCCTACACTTATTGTCTCTTATTTGTTCCCCACTAAATAATGTTTTTTTTCACTAAATGTTTAAATTTTATACAATTATTGTGCACTTGTGTTTTTTCTAGACTAAATTTTACTGCTGAGTTCTAATCTAGTTTTAAAGGAGTAGTTCACTTTTTAAAAAACTTTTTCTGATAATTTACTCACCCCCATGTCATCCAAGATGTCCATGTCTTTCTTTCTTCAGTCGAAAAGAAATTAAGGTTTTTGATGAAAACATTCTAGGATTTTGCTCCATATAATGGACTCCAAGGTCCAAATGATGGTTTGTTGAATGAACGAAATGACTTGAAAAAAGATTTGTTCATTTGGATAAACGAGTTCGAACAGGATCACGAACGTGCATCACAGAACAGAGCAAGGCGAGTATTTGTGCTTATAAAACTTAAATTTATTATTTATTTTTGAAATGACCGATCGTTTCGCTAGATAAGACCCTTATTCATCGCCTGGTGTCGTTTAAAGCCATTTGAGGCTGAACTGAAACTGTCATTTGGACCTTGGACCGTTTGGTACCCAATCAAGTCCATTATATGGAGAAAAATCCTAGAATGTTTTCATCAAAAAACTTAATTTCTTTTCGACTGAAGAAAGAAAGACATGGACATCTTGGATGACATGGGGGTGAGTAAATTATCAGCAAAAGTTTTTTAAAAAGTGAACTACTCCTTTAATAGAATTTTTGTCATAGATAATGATCATTTTTTTTTATTGTTGTTTTTTTTTTATAATGAAGTTGTCTGTATTAAGTAGATTGTGTTTAACACAAAAGAGTGATTATCAGTTCAACACAGTTCTAGAAATCCTACTTGATTAAAAAAAAAAAAAAAACTGTGCTGGTATCGGATCCGTATCGGTCGATACTCAGAATGTTTGGTATCGGATCGGATCGGTTCAGAAAAAATGGTATCGTTGCATCCCTAAATGTTACCCAGAAAATTATTCCAACGTTCCCTCAGTTTGTAAACACAAACATAAATGTTTACAGTGTGATAATTTACAATGGAAGCGTTTTGGTCATAAAATGTTCTTTAAAATTGAGTCAAGAACCATAGAGTTCTATATAGAATTGCACTGAACCTGTTTTTTTTAAAGAATGAAGCCAACAAGATATAAACATGAAAGCAAATGTGCAAATTTCTGTGAATAAAACTTGTTTTTTTCATACAGTAAAAGCATCTAAAACTCCTCAGATCAGATCTCATGTGTTTTATCACTGTTTTCACATCTCTCTCACACACACACACACACACACACACACACACACACACACACACACACACACACACACACACACACACACACACACACACACACACACACACACACACACACACACACACACACACACAGTAAGCGTAGCGTTTCGAGGCCTGTGGATCTGATGGCTTTGAACACAATCAACCCTCGGCTGAAGATTTACTGCAGCTCAGACTCTCTTTATCCTGAAACGAGCGCTTTTAAACGCTATTACTGTGTGTTTAAAGCTCTAATGCCTCGGCCTCTGAAAATCGTCCGCTTGACCCGCTCAGAGGAGCGTTCACAAGTGTGTTTGTGTCTCTGAAGCCTGGATTAAACAGCAACTTAGAGCATCTTTAACAAAGTGTTTCCTACGTGATACACACAGCAGTCACATGACCTCACCTCGTTACGGTACATGTTTAATTCATTAATCCTTTATATCAGAAATATGTATTTTCACCACAAAACAGTATTTTTGTCTTTAAAATATCTAAAAAAAAAACATTGAAACGAGATGGATTGACTTGAGAAGCAGCACTGCATAAGATATTAAAACTTTGTTTTCAATCACTAGATATAAGTGAATTTTGTTTTACTGCAATGAATTTACTGCGGTGAAATACACTCGTATTAAATATACCTGCAATAAATAAATTTTTATATCTTATGCAGTGTTGCTTCTCAAGTACAATGATCTTATTTTAAGGAATTTTTGATATTTTAATGGGAAAACAACTCAAAAGGACTGCTTAAAAATTGCAAAAAATTGTGTTCTTCCACAGTCTTGTTTTCTACAACAAATATCTTAAATCAAGATACATTTACTGGAGAAGCAAAATAACCGAAGATATTAAGTCTTGTTCTCTGGAAAAGTATCAAAATGAAGTGAGTTTATGCTTAAAAAAAATAACAAATATCGGTCAATGGGTTCAGAAAAAGAAATTAAAATTAAAATTATTTTTCTGACTCCATTTGCCAGACACATTTTTCATTCCTTCAGAAAACAAGACCTAACATCTGAAGTCATTTCTCAGATAAATGTATCTCTTTTTTTATGAATGTATAGATATATGTACAATAAATACGGCCCATGATAATATAGAAGCAAAAATGAAGTGAAATATTAATATGAACTCAAACCAATGCGTCAATCATAACCCAAAAATAATGCTTTATTTAATTTTATAATTTTGGAGAACTGCTCATCTGGGCATCTATGCATACTGAACATCCACATACTGCAGTACACATGTAACTGTGAACAGCCATTTTGTGTAACATTCTCAGTGTGTGTGTGTGTGTGTGTGTGTGTGTGTGTGTGTGTGTGTGTGTGTGTGTGTGTGTGAGTGGTCTCCCCTCATCATGTGAGCACCTGTTTTCAGCATGACCTCAGCTCTCTGACCGCTCACTTCAGCCTCACAGAACAACAGAGCAGCAAATCTGATCCAGCTGTTCCTCCAGCGACATGTTCTTAAAGACACAGTCCGCAGCATTCACACACACACACACACACACACACACTCACACACCAGAGTCACATTCACTGCAGGATTTACACACACACACTCCAGAGTCACACTCACTGCAGCATTGACACACACACACACACACACACACACACACACACACACACACACACACACACACACACACACACACACACACACACACACACACACACACACACACACACACACACACACACACACACACACACACACACACACTCCAGAGTCACATTCACTGCAGCATTTACACACACACACACTCCAGAGTCACATTCACTGCAGCATTTACACACACACACACTCCAGAGTCACACTCACTACAGCATTGACACGTCATACGGGTTTGGGGGAGTAAGTGATGACAGAACAGGGGTTCATTACTTACATAATCTAAGATAAATAAATAAATAATAAAATACAACTCATACTTCTTATATTCTCGTTGCCAATTTCCAATTTTCGTTTAAAGTTGAAGGACTAAATAAACTAAAATTAAAACGAAAGATATATAGACAATAAAAAACTAATAAAATGAGAAAAACACAACAAATTACTAAAACATTAACTATTAAAGAAACCTGCCGTTAAAAAAATACTACATTGTACATTGATCGAGTTAGAAATAAAATAAAACTTAAACTTGCCAAGGCAACATTTCTCATTTTCATTTAAAGTTGAAGGACTAAAATAACTAAAACACGCAACATTTAAAATCCAATATATATATATATATTAAAAATATATATATTTACACACACACGTTTATATATATATATATATATATATATATATATATATATATATATATAAAAAACGAAAGGGATATTTCACCCAATTTTTTTTTACGTTTTTATCAGTGATATACTATATTAACAAAAATAGGTTATCAATGATACTAAAATGCGACACAATTACCATTTTTGGACTATTCCTTTAAGGAAACTAATCAAACACACACACACACACACACACACACACACGTCACGTGAAAGTGAACAAATAAACATCAGCGTCACTGAGACGTTGAGCAGAGTTTCAGGACCCTGTCAACAGCAGAGCTCGTCCAATAAAACGCCTGAGCAAACCCACGCCTGCATTTATTCATTTATGTCATTAAAAAACAGCTCGTTAACACTGGAAATATGCACACACACAGAGCGCACTCACACGCCTCAACCAAACACAACTTTAAGAAGAGCAGTTCTTCATCAGAAACACATGAAAACAACTAGCAGAATATTTCTTTACATTTCACTTACCTGAGCGACACTTTTTAGACTACAATAATGCTACTTTGCAACTTAATTTTTACATTTTCTGAAGAAAACGTCCAACGCGTTCCTGATATTCCTGATGCGTTCCTCAATAATTAAGTGGGACAAAATTTTTATGCAATTCACATTCTGATGACTACTTAAAAACATACGAGTGCATCAGAAACAGTTTCGTTTGTGTATGTGCATATAAATGTGCATGTAATAAGAGAACACAACCCTTCACTGTGTGTGTGTGTGTGTGTGTGTGTGTGTGTGTGTGTGTGTGTGTGTGTGTGTGTGTGTGTTACAAGCATTATATCTTCTTTTCTTTCTCTTTCTGCCCTTTATTCTCTCCAGCTGTCTGAAGCTTTATGGATTGTTTCAAGTCTTAAAAAAACTTTAAATATGGAAAATATTACCAGCATCTTCCCTGATGCTTTGAAGTCCATTCCTCCCCCTCGTTCTGTCTCTCGCTCAGATATTTCCTGTATTTATTCCTGCGCTGTTCATAACTTACAGTCAGAAGAGAGTCAACACTGCTAACCTGACCTGATAACACACACACATTACACAATCTTTGCAGCACTCACAATTGATGCAAAGATTTAGACTTAAACTTTTGCATTGAGATCATCGTTCGACAGGAAGTGGCTCAAGCATTTCACTCGCATTTACGACTAAAAATAGATGCACTGCAAATTGTATTTAGGAGTAAGTGTGCGAAAAGAGGATTCAAAGCTTTTAAAAGCCTTAAATTCAGTTATAAGTATCTTAAACAGTATAACAAAAGTCTTAAAGTGCCCTATAATGCTATTTTAAAGGTTTCTAGTTTAGTTCTGGAGTCCCTACAAGAGGTTTATTTGCATCTAAGATCAAAACACACTTTAATTTCCTCATAATATCCACAGCAGCATCAGCTCTTTTCTCACAGTGTCTGAAACGCTTCGTTTGAAGATTCAGTCTCTCTAAACTCCGCCTCTCTGAGAGCTGCTCTGCTCTGATTGGTCAGACGGCCCAGTGTGCTGTGATTGGTCAGAAATTAAACGCTCATTATCATATATCTGACTCTCAGCTCTTGACACACAGTAGCCAAGTTTCCATCCATTTGTCAATCAAATTATCTGAAGTTCGGTAAAAAAAAAAACGCGAATAAAGCTGGTGAAAGTGTGTTTCCATCCAACGGCTTTAAAACGAAAAGAAACCTGTGGGTAATGACGTCACATGCTGTTTTGCGATCAAATTGGTATATCGAACTGATTTGAGACATTTTAAGGTGTTTCCATTCATTTTCGCACTGAATCGCACAACATTCAAGCAAACATTTGCGAACAAAGTTTTGCTAGACAAAATGGATTGTTGCGCCATCTACCAACAAATGATCAATATTGCACAAGTTGTAATAGTGCTTATGTGCCAGCTGATAGCGACATATCGAGCTATAATAATAACAAAACAACGACGCTATCAACACATTGCTATGATGATGCAGATGCACGTAAATGCCCGACGATTAGAAGCCAAGGAAGCTACGATGGGCCTTTGGCCGAGGATCTGATCCATCTCATCAAAAAGGTAGAACTTGCCTTTAATTTTCCCTCCGGCACCGCTGCGAGACAACTCTCTTTTTGACACATGTAACGCTGTTCGAGTGCCTTCCATTTACTCCGGTGGACGTCCCACGGCTTGTCGTAACCTTTGTTGGCCATTTCCTTCGCGAGTTCCTGATAAATTATGCCATTTCATAGATTTTTGCTATCTAAAATAGCCATAATATTTTTCTGGTAAATTAAATTCAAAAAGTATCTTGTTTGTCTACTTACATCTGTCTTTGTTGACACCCGCCATGTGAGCGCAAACAGAGCGGAAATACTGGGCGGAAATGAACTAAAACATCTTCTTCTATGTTTAGTGGCGGGTTGCAACCATAAAATGACCTAAAACTTAATCACAATTCATTATTTATTCGGGAAATTACGTTTCCATCAGCGTTTATCGCATAAGCCGTATATCAATCAAGATAAAATCCGATGAGACCGAACTTATTTAATTTGAGTCGATATTCATGAAATTCAATCGAATTTTACTGTTTCCATAAGGCATTTTTCATTCGATATCACTTAATTCGGATAAATACGTGTGGATGGACACATAGCTATTGATACGAACAGTAACGATGTCGTGGGTTTTACCGTATCAATCTCATCAAAGTGGATTTGCTTTGTCAGCAGAAAACAGCGTCTTCTCGACACGAACAACACGAACCAAACTCTTCCAGTCTCAGATAAACTAGAGTTTGAGGGCGGAGCTAAGAGACGCTGTTCAGCCAATGAAAACCACAGACTGACATTATGCAAATTTGTTACAAACCTACATAGGTTCACCGGCAGCCAGTTAGCACGACGCCTATAAAGACCAGTGTTTCTTACCATGAGCGAGTGTCTGTTGGACGGCAGCAGTCCTGCGCTGTATCCGCTCATGGCCCCGTTGTGCGAGTGTGACGGCGGGATCAGCGCATGCATGTCCGCGTGAGAGCCGGGCATCGCTGTGGACGGACCGACCGCGTGACTCCGCAACACGTGGATCGCATCGTCCAGGCGCTCCAATCTGTCCTCGATACGACTTTGCTGGGTGGAGGATGAGAAACAGAATAAATGCACAGATGCCAATGAAGGATGTCAAACCAAAAATTATTCAGACACCAGATATCATTTTTTTACTAGTGTGATCAGGACACTATAGGTCATTTATGTAAGTGAGGAGAGCAAAATAAAGTAAAGTGTGACATATTATACCCAATAATCCTTCATACATTGACTACCAGTAATAAACATTTGGGAACAAAAATACTTTGAGCTGATCATGTTTTCTGAAGTGTTTTTTCTTTAATTGCCGTTCGCAAAGACCCGCCCCCTTTAGTTACTGTTGCTATGTCCGACAAGCCACGCTGCTATCACGACACACCATGTTCTCACACAGTGAAAAATACAAGGCGGAGCAGAGGACACTGACAACACGCTGACAGACACGACAGACCAGGTTACTTTTGATATGAAACAAAGTAACAACTTTCAAATTTGGTCATTTCTTAAAGAAATTTAAACAATAAACACTGTTTTGTGGCTCTTTTATGTGTCTGACAGATCTCTGTAGAGTCTCAGTTAAAGCTGCTCGTGAACTGATCATCTCTTCCTTCTAGTTCATTTATAGCATCAAATAAACATGAATGAACATCAGAAGGAATGTTATTTTAACCGCGGAAAAACGTCAGTACACTTAAGTTTTTCAAGTTAAAATCCTCCAACGTTAATCTACTAACTCTCCTGACTTCTTTGTCGGACAAAAATGGCGGATTATGATTGGTCAGATCGCCTGTCAATCAAACTCCTTGCGAAGGGTCATATTTCATTACCATTTTCTTAACTATAGCGAATAAACTGTGATAATGTGAGAAATGTTGAAGGTGTCTGAATAAATTTTGGTTTGACTGTAAAACTTTTTTACTTGCTTGCGTTCATCATTACTTTTGATTTATTTTCTTGCACTGTATCTACTTTCTTAGGCATTCATGTGAACTTTTCTGTACAAATACAGTATATGTCTTATACAGTATATAAACACAAAATGCCTTCTTTTACAAGCCACGCCGCTCTCGCTCACACATCATGTTCTCACACAGAGAAAAACACATCACGGAGCAGAAAGGACACTGACACACACTGACAGGACAGACCAGCTTACTTCTGATATGAAACAAGTCTCAACTTTCAAATTTGGATCTGAAATTTAAATATTGTGGCTCTTGAATGTGTCGTGACAGAGAATCAGTTAAAGCTGCTTTTGAACCGATCATCTCTTCCTTCTAGTTAATTTATAGCATCAAATAAACATGAATGAACATCAGAAGGAATGTTGTTTTACCCGTGGAAAGACATCAGTACACAACGTTTTTCAATTTCAAATCCACAGACGTTAATCTATTAACTCTTCTGACGGCTTTGTCGGACAAAAATGGCAGATTTTGCGGATGGCGCAGTATGATTGGTCAGATCGCCTGTCAATCAAACTCCCTGCGAAGGGTGAATTGTTTGCTAATGTTTAATCAGTAAGTTTCTACAGTTTTATTGCGATAACTATGGTATTTTGGCAAACATCATGGCAAAGCCTGTATTATTTCCTGAAGGCTGAGCAGAATTGACAGGAACAGCGTTTAATCTCTTACCAGTGAGTGCAGTGGTGGCTCGTAACTGGGAGATGAAGATCCCTGACCGTTTCTGGACCACACGGCCGTACTGGCAGCTGGAGGAACGAGGAACGAGATCGACAACATCATCACTGTGTACAATCACATCCATCAACATCTCCATTCCTCAAACACACTTATACTGTTAGTGGTGTTTATTTGTCCCCGCAGGGATAGTGGTTTGCAGCAAGCTCACACAGACATTAAAAAAATATACAATTAATAATTTAATATACAAACAATAATTTAAAGCAAATTATTTAATATAGGATTACCATGCAGACCATCTGACCATCAATCAGCAGAAGAAGAATTTAAAAATCCTCTTATTATTTATTCCTATAGCACTGTTTATACATGAAACGCAGCTCAAAGTGCTTCACAAGGTAAAATACAAACATGAAAAAAAAAAACATACAACAGTGATAATGTGATTTCAAATGTCAACAGAATATCAATAAATATTGATATTAATACTCAAAAACAGATATGGCTTGACTCTACTTTTAAATATTTAACAACTTATAGCCGTTCTAATGTTGTAGTCTTCTTTTTTGTGCAGATAGTTGATAGATAGATAGATGGATGAATAGATAGATGGATAGATAGATAGATAGATGATAGATATATAGATGGATAGATGGATAGATGGATAGATAGATAGATAGATAGATGATAGATATATAGATGGATAGATGGATGGATAAATTGATAGATGATCGATAGATAGAAGGATGGATGGATGATAGATAGATAGATAGATAGATGATAGATAGATAGATAAATAGATAGATGATAGATAGATAGAAAGATGGATAGATTGATAGATGATTGATAGATAGAAGGATGGATGGATGATAGATAGATGGATAGATAGATGGATGGATAGATAAATAGATAGATGATAGATAGATGATAGATAGATAGATGGATAGATTGATAGATGATCAATAGATAGAAGGATGGAGGGATGATAGATAGATGGATGGATAGATAAAAAAGATGGATAGATAGATAGATAAATAGATAGATAGATAGATGGATAGATAAAGATGGATAGATAGATAAATAGATTGATAGATAGATGGATAGACCAACACTCAAACCCGACCAATTAACTGTCATTCACTCCAGCGGAATAAATGATTCCGTCTTTCTCTTTGTTGTCCTCTCTTCTTTTGTGTGGATCTCTGTGTGAGAGCAGTGTAGATGTGAAGCTCATCAGCCGGTGGCGCGACTCTGCCTTTGATAGGTGACGACCCACATGCTAATAACACCTCGTTATTCTTCCCTTCTTCTTCTCTCTTTCACGCGCTCATGTTAAGATGCAAACGCGGCCCGGTTCACGCCGGTAATTAGAGAAGAGTGGCGCTCATTTATTCCTTCTCTCTGACCTTCACCTGTTTGCGTTTGTGCATCCGCTCATCACGTATATCACGGCTAATTATGTTGTGTTTTTTCAAATTGTTCTTCTTTATAGAAACATGCATTTCAGACGCTTCTCTGTATTATTAAACCTCATTTTCAAATGCTAATTAGCACATAATTATAGCCACATTCATGTGCAAATAAATTTTGCATGTATCCGCACCGCTGCCAATGAGAAAATTATTAAATTAGTTACTTAAACTTCCCTCGCATGTTTAAGTTTAAATATTATTTGCACTTGCGCATTTAATGGTTGTCGGTCTAATAACTTTGGCACTGTGAGATATTGCAATTAGGCGGCGGTCGTTTTCATGCCGACTCGAATAATGACGTGATAATCAGGCAGTGAGATGAAGTACGCTCAAAAAATCTTGGGTTATTTTTTCTACCCAAATCCTGGTTTGAGCCTTTTGGATAAATTTTTTGGGTTATTTTTTCAGTATTTGGGTAGTTTTTGTGTAACACAGATCCTGGGTTAGATGTAACAACCCAGTATTTGGGTAATTTTTGTGTAACCCAGAACCTGGGTTAGATGTAACAACCCAGTGTTTGGGTAGTTTTTGTATTACCCGGATCTTAGGTCAGATATAACAACCCAGGGGTTGAGTTAAATGTATGCTCTATGTATTCATAACTATATAAAATATGCTATACTGTAAAATATGATCGAAAATAAAGGAATTGTCATGCTAAACAGTGGTTGTGTGGAGTATAAAAAAAAAGTTTAGTTAATCCGTAAAATATTAATTCACGTATGAAGTAAAAAAAGAAGCTAGTTGTATAAATTAATCAACCCAGTATGCTGGGTTAAATAAACAACCCAATTTGCTGGGTAAAATTAACCCAACTTGTGTTCTCTCCTGTATTTACCCAGCCCTTGGGTTGAAAACAATCCAGTGAGATCCAGTTATGTAGTGTTGTGAAATGTGAATCAAATAAGTTGCTCCAAAGCTGTGTCTCACACTTCTTTCCTTTTAACGTTACCTATAGTTGTTCCGATTCCGAAACCATATCGGTGAGTACTGGAGTCAGTATGCTGAATCACCAAGGTACACCTGTAATAAGTATTTATTTTCTGACTATTTTAGTTCAGCGGGTCGCCGCCGCTGTGGAGTAGGCTAGCACAGGACCTGGGTGACTCGTCCATAGTCATAAACGGAGAGAGAAGTAGCGAACAGTTTAATGTTTTTCTTTTGCTGTATTTGTTTATTCATTCCTCACACACAGAGGATTTAACCTGAACCAGGGTTCTCTCTCTCTCTCTCTCTCTCTCTCTCTCTCTCTCACTCTCTCTCTCTCTCTCTCTCTCTCTCTCACTCTCTCTCTCACGGTGGTTTAGCGCGGTAAAGTTAGTTTAATGTTCGATATTTCGCCGGACATTGTTTTCCCTTGCCACTGTTATAGGGTCGGCAGTCTTACAAAGATATCAATAGCAGGATTAGTTTTAATATTATGTAACCATTATCGACATTAAATATTCGTTCAACTTCAAAATCACCGGTCCGTGCATTAATGCTGCATATTTATACCTCAGAATGCTTTGACGCGTTTCCACAACGCATGCCTGAGGGAATTGCCAATCCCACTAACTGTGTTAAACGTAGCCTATAATTTGTATTATTTAAAATTACTTTTCAAATTCCAAAGCTTGTAGAAGGTTCCTATTGGCAATGCTGATCTGGAAGCCTTGAGTAAATTAAATTATCTTAGAAAATGATTCATAAAACTCATCAGTTGAGCCTATGTTTACTTTCTTCACTGACACAGACGAAAATGAAAAGACTATCAGTCAAAGTTCAGCTTTAGGAGGGGAAGAAATACGGCAGGATAAGGCGACTGAGAGAAAAAGAAAGATTAAGATGAAAGAGCAGGTATTGACAAATAATCAAATGCACACTGACATGGTTTTAAAGCTATTTATTATCCATTTTTTTGGCCTTCAAAAGTCTTAAATTGCACATATGTAGGTCAGAGAAATCAAATTTTTTTCACATTTAAATGCACATGGCTGTGGGGGGTGGGGGGTAATGTGGGCTGATGTGGGCTACAATGCCAGGGCTCAATATTTGGTTGTCTGTGTGAACTCTCAAAATTAAGCTGGTGTTCTGAAAAAGGTCTCAAAAAAAGAAGAAGAAAAAAATCTGGATTTTGGAGTTAGTTGAACCAATGTTAAAATGATAAAGTAATTTTTCAATAGACATATTTTTTGTTTTTGTGTGAAAAGAGGGTGGGTGGTGGCATTATTGGGTGACTCTGACCCTAGAATCGCCCCTGGTGAGCAGTAAAGCAGAACTAGAGTTATCAGGTGACTGATATCAGCGCAAACAGTGTGTGTGTTTAAAAATCTGTTGAGAATAAACACGCACACTCATCATAAAACAACACACACACACACACACAGTTACCTGTGAGCGACGGAGGTGATCCCACAGGAGTGGACGGGTTGGATGAGAAGCTGTTATTGGTGTGGTCGGGGGAATAGATCTACAACGACAACAAACACACAGCAATGACAAACGAGAACGCCACAAACACACAACATCATGTGCAAACTCCCTACAGGAGCGCTTGTGTGAATCCTCATTTATCTGAAAGATTCTGCTGGCTAAGATGTTTAAAAGGCAACATGAAATCACATTTACTCTCTTCATAAATGTCTGTTGCATTAAAGCCCACACAAAACAGAAGTTGCGATCGTCTTTTCTCCCCTATTGTGACTTTATCCGAACAAGAACAAATGTAGGTGGGGCTTGATTTAGTGAATGGAGAACTGACTGGATGGTTGAATGGTTGTGGTTTGCTATTGGTCGAAGCCTAAAAGAAGTTGTGAATGTGGTTTCGTGTTGTCTTTCGCAGGTGTGTGTTGTTGTATTTGTCCGGGCCTGTGAGACCTGTTGACTCACTGAAGCCAGGGCCTTTCCTAACGCGTCTCCCGTCTGCGAACTCGTCCCTGCTCCGCTCGACGATCGATTTGCTGAAACACAACAGAGAGAGAGACAGATTATAGAGCTTTACAACTCCTATCCATTTAAATAAGATGAGGACAAAAGTGCTGTCTTTAAATGAACACTTCAGAGCAGTGATTCTCAACCAGGAGCCCAGCACACTTCTAATAGGACTGCAAAATAGCTTAAAATTATTTAATATAAGACAAAACAAGCTTTTAAACAAGATCTTTAAAAAAAAATATTAACAAAAAGCATGGAAATTAATACTATTAAACAAAAACATTGAAATTTCTATAATGAATAGAAATTGTTCTAGTTACGTCAAGCTCTGAAATATTTTATTGAGTAGAAATTGCTGAGAAATCATCATTTGTGAGTTAATTTATTCATATAAATTCATAACTGAACCGTGAAGAACATTCAGTTCTTGAAACTTATAAACTGTGTAGAATATAAATGGTTTGATTTTGATATTTGATTTTAAAATAATTATTTTATCCTTTTTTAAATTTTTTATTAGTTTTTTAAAAAAAACATTTAAATGACAGAATCTAAATGGTTTGATTTTAGTGATTTATTTTAACATATTCATTAAAAAAAAAATATTTAATAAATTGACACCCCTAGTTTCCATAAATAAAAAAAGTTTGAAAACAAGCATCTTTGTCATAATAGCAGAAGTATCATAATTATCTTCATCAACATGGAGGGCCTTTGAGTCAAAAAAAGTTGAGAACCACTGCTTTAGACAATTAACATTTACTCCGTATTCACAAAAACATTTCGAAAACAGAAAACGTTTATGTCAATATCAAGGCTGATTCTGGAACTGACAGTTGTAGGAATGACCAATGATGTTGATCAGCTGATCAGAAACAGTTACTGATCATCTTCACATGAACAAATAGGTTGATTAATAATTAATGTCACTGAGCCGCTAAACCTGATCTCCTGTAGCTCCCTTGACTCCTTCTCTCAAAACAATTATCCTAATATTATTCAATCCGCAAAACACCTCAACATTTGCATTAGTTCGCATTGTGAAAGTGACTGAATCAAATCTTCACTCCGCTTTGATTGTCATTCGCTACGTTTACATGCAACCAAATAATCCGTTAGTAATGCACTGCAAAAAAATGCTTTTCTTTCTTAGTATTTTTGTCTCGTTTTCAGTACAAATATCTAAAAATTCTTAAAACAATATGCGTTTACTAGATGAGTAAAATGATATAAGATATTATGTCCTGTTTCTATTCCGGGGGAATTAATACAAATTAAGTGAGTTGATGCTTAAAAAAAGGAAAATGATCTGCCAATGATAGTCAGAAAAATAATCTTAATTCAAACAAAAACAAGATTTTTTTTTTTGACCCCATTGGGAGACAATTTAGCTTGTTTTAAGCAAAAACTCACTTAATTTTAATGTATTTACCCAGAAAACAAGACTTAATATTTTATGTCATTTTACTACTTTAGTAAATGCATCTTGATTTAAGAAATGTTTAATATTTGGATTGGAAACAAGACAAGTAAGAAAAGCATGTTTTGACGGCCTGACGGCTCAATCGGACTCAAAAGCCTTCATCTAAACACCTTAATCGATCTGATTGAGCTCGATCCGAATGAAATTTCAATCTGATTGATAGGATTTTATTCCTCTTCTAATCCGATCGAGAGAGCATGCAAACACTTGATCGGATTGAAAACCGAAACTGAAAGGCCTGCGTGTGTGTAATGACGTGTGACGCGCTGAACGAGCTGTTCTTCTGTGTGATAAATATAAGCAGCGGCTCAACGGTTCATATGCTCACTGTCCCCAAATTATGACCAGAAATAGATAAACATTAAGTTTGCTGTTTGAAACAATTAAAGAACCAATGTAGGAGAATAGTTATGATGCGCAAACAGCAGGAAACTGTGTATATATATTCATGTAGTGTGCGCATGCCAAAAAATCTATCCCGATTTGAAGCTTGTGACACACAGTGGCGCCTCCAGAAATTTTTCATAGGGGTGGCCAGATGGGGCCACTTAAAATCTTGGGGTGGCACACCAAAATTATAAACCATAATTTCAGAATTTTATTCTACTGTTGTAGTAAACCGGCCTGTAGAAAACGATCAGAAAGTCTTAAGGAAACTCCTACTGATATACTTTGGTTTATTGTGTTATATTTAATGTTACTAATGATATTAGTAGGGCCCTACTAATATATATTATATTATATATAATGATATATATTATATAGATATGATTTATATAAGGGCCCTCGCCCCGCGGCAAATTTCGAGATACTTACATAATTGTGATGAATTTAATCCTTTTTAAGTTATTATTTTGCAGTGTAAGATTACAATTAACACCTTTAAATATTACATAAATGTATTATGAATTTTTAATAAACTTAATGAGTGTAAAAATCAGCAGCAAAAAGTAATTCTTGAAAAAATCTGCACAGTAATTTTATAAAATCTAAATATGTTAATAAAAACAAATTACTATTAGTTCTCTTATAAAATTCAATCAGGCAATCATACATTTCACAATTTTATATTTATATATTAATGTCAAGAATTCAGAAGTGCATATGAAGAGTTCAGATGCAAAAGCCTCTAAGTGCCGTTTGAAATGTTCTGAGTGATAATTTTTATCAAGCTTGTATATTTAAGTTAAGTAATTTCACTTAAATGGCAATGAAGATTACCTATTAATTGTCATTTAAGTGAAATTACTGAACTTAAATATTCAAGCTTGATAAAAATTATCATTCTAGAAAATTTCAAATGGCACTTAGAGGCTTTTGCATCTGAACTCTTCATATATACACTAGAAAGAAATAATATACAATTAAATTATGCTTATTTTAAATGTATTGAGCAGGCTAGGTATAACAAAATATATTGGCTTTTAATAATATTTCAGTGCGCAAACCCATGATAACATGAAAAACAGAGCGTGTATGCGCATCGCGGGATTCGCGGGTGCAGAATGATGTGCTCAAAGCAACATGGAGTCACAGTGTGCAGCACTGCGCTGCTTAAGTGCGCATTTAAAAGTTCACGTCACAAAGCGAAGAAATGTCGAGCGCACAAATCCTAGTGCGATCTGTTCCTTTGTTTCACAGTTTTAAATTCCAGTTATTGTGCGTTTGATGCCGATTCATAGTCCTTAATGTGTGTGATCTAGCAAGCACACGGTAGTGAGTCGTTTAAAAACAGCAACAAACTCCAACAAAATAAAGTAATTTTATGCAAATCTACAGCCTTTTATCTACAGATCATGCATTATAATGTGAATATATCATATTGGAGAGAGTTTTACCGTGCATCCAAGAGGCGCGCGCGCTGTTTGAATATGAATGGAGAATGATTGACAGCCGCAGAGGAGGGAAAACGAGTTTCCGTATACTTTAATGATGTAAATAGACTTCTGTCCCTCACATTAAGCTATGGAATGACTTCAGATGACTTTGTCACCCAAACTGACGTGAAAAAAGCGGAAGGCGCCGAAAAGCGCGCTGTTTGCATCCCTGCTTGTCAAAACGTGGCAAAGACAAATCAAAAAGCTGCTGTAACAGTATACTGTAACGATTTGGCACTTAAAAAGCACGTCACGACACATAATTCCCCGTCTTCTTTTACTAAAGAATATTTTTGACTTATTTATGAAATGCATAACTGATGCTACTAAAATATTTATACTGGCCATTGGGGTGGCCAGTGGGGTGGCCAGGAGTCGGCAAGGGGTGGCCACGGCCACCCCTGGCCACCCCCTGGTGGCGCCATTCGTGACACATAAACACACACACCAACACGACGGGGTGCACATCCGTATTACGTCTATAGGCATGCACGTTTAAATATATATGTGTGCAGATGTGTAGTCTTTCTTTACAAATTGACCTCAACAAATGACTTGTCTGGCCTTAAATTCATAATACAGAATTTTTAGTATAAATTCAGAACTCACCCATGACGCTTTCTGTCCCGTTAGTGGTTGCGGAGCAAGACGCCGTGCTGTAGTGATTCGACCCGCCGCTCCGATGGAAACTGGACATGGGAGGAAGACTGGGGTTAATCTCAGCCGACGAGTGTGACGGGTAACTCTGCAAAACACACAGAGAAAGAGAGTTATTCAACAGATGAGACGGAGTCAGACATGAACGTTTATCATTGTTGAACCTATGACCATAGAGCACCTTTATTTTAAACTCCTTACTTAGTATTTTTGTCTTGTTTCCAGTCCAAATATCTAAAAATTCTTAACTCAAGATGAGTAAAATACCATAAAATTTTATTTCTTGTTTTCCGGAGAAATTAAGAAAAAATAAACACAAATTAAGTGAGTTTTTGCTTAAAACAAGCAAAATAATATGCCAATGGGGTCAGAAAAATAATCTTAATTTGAATAAAAACAAGATTATTTTTCTTACCCCATTGGCAGATCATTTAGCTTGTTTTAAGCAAAAACTCACTTAATTTTTATTTATTTCTCCAGAAAACAAGACATAATATCTGTGTGTAATATCATAATATCTATGGCATTTTACTACCTAAGTAAATGCATCTTGATTTAAGAGTTTTTTGATATTTGGACTGGAAACAAGACAAAAATACTAAGTAAGAAAAGCATTTTTTGCAGTGTGTCATTGGACACCGTTTAAAAACTCACTAGTCTGCTGAACTAATCTTAAAGGTGCAGTGTGTAATATTTAGGAGGACCTGTTGACAGTGATGCAATACCACATACATAACTATGTTTTCAGTGGTGTATAAAGAACTTACATTATGAACCGTTATGCTTTTATTACCTTAGAATGAGCCATTTCTATCTACACACACCACGGGTCCACTTACATTGAAATGGCCATTTTGTGCCACCATGTTTCTACAGGAGCCCTTAACGGGCAAACGTGTTTTGTCACTATGTTGTTCTTCGTGCAAAGAAGCTAGCTAAAATGATGAACAAGTAACAAAAATATTTGCATTAACATATTGTTTTACTGAATAATTAAGTAAACATCATTTCTTAATTTATCTTTGTAAAGAAACCTCATTGCTAAACTGGCTACTCTCTGCTGTCTCAGACGACGACATCACTTCCTGTCGGCCACCGTAACTTCTGTTGGGTGCAATTCACAACCTCACCACTAGATGCAGCTAAAAATTACACAGTGCACCTTTAACTAGGTGCAGATATGCGAGTAAGTGCGCTCACGAGTCTCTCGTGTGGGTGAAGGCCGCAGTAGCTGCTGCTCTGAGCGCTGTGTGTAGAGTTTCCCAGCATGCTGTTGTATCCGGGCTGGTTCATACTGCCGGACGAGCTCCATGGGTCTGTACTGTGATGACCGTCTGAAATCATTCATGAAACACACACACACACACACACACACACACACACACACACACACACACACACACACACACACACACACACACACACACACACACACACACACACACACACACACAAATCAGGCTTTGACTTCTGGACCTGAGAGGTCCAATAACAGCAGAGATTTTTTTCGGGTTGGTTTGTTTCTGCTGTAGTGAAGCACCCTTCCCATAGTTAACAAGCGTTCTGAGTGTTTTTGGCAGTTGCTATGCAATCACTAGGGTGTTTGAGTGTTTTCGGCAGTTGCTATGCAATCACTAGGGTGTTCTGAGTGTTTTAGGCTTTTGCTATGCAATCAGTAGGGTGTTCTGAGTGTTTTAGGCTGTTGCTATTCAGTTTCTAGGGTGATGCAAGTGTTTTAGGCTGTTGCTATGCAATTGCTAGGGTGTTCTGAGTGTTTTAGGCTGTTGCTATACTGTTTCTACGGTGATACAAGTGTTTTAGACTGTTGCTATGCAATCACTAGGGTGTTTTGAGTGTTTTAGGCTGTTGCTATTCGGTTTCTAGGGTGATGCAAGTGTTTTAGGCTGTTGCTATGGAATCGCTAGGGTGTTCTGAGTGTTTTAGGCTGTTGCTATACAGTTTCTAGGGTGATAAAAGTGTTTTAGGCTGTTGCTATGCAATCGCTAGGGTGTTCTGAGTGTTTTAGGCTGTTGCTATTCAGTTTCTAGGGTGATGCAAGTGTTTTAAGCTGTTGTTATGCAATTTCTAGGGTGTTCTGAGTGTTTTAGGCTATTGCTATACTGTTTCTAGGGTGATACAGGTGTTTTAGGCTGTTGCTATGCAATCGCTAGGGTGTTCTGAGTGTTTTAGGCTGTTGCTATTCGGTTTCTAGGGTGATGCAAGTGTTTTAGGCTGTTGCTATGCAATCGCTAGGGTGTTCTGAGTGTTTTAGGCTGTTGCTATGCTGTTTCTAAGGTGATACAAGTGTTTTAGGCAGTTTCTATGCAGTTATGTTGTTCTGAGTCTTTTAGGCTGTTGCTAGGCTGTTTCTAGGGTGATGCAAGTGTTTTAGGCTGTTGCTATACAGTTGCTAGGGTATTCTGAGTGTGTTAGGCAGTTGTTCTGTGTTTACCTGGCATAAAGAAGGAGCTGGGAAAGCTGCTGCCCGGTGCTTTAGAGGACGGGTAACCTGGTGAGTCTCGGTTATAATCGGCAGTGCTGGCAGACGGGGCGTATACCTGAAACACACACACAACACACAATGATCAGGACGACTGAAGACACAACACACCCTCTCAACATGCATTTCACTTTAGATTTTTATGCAATCAAGATCACCATGACATGCATGAGGAAGCATTAGAGAACAGACAGAAGCAGCCTGCAAATCTGCTCTTTATAATATCAGGAGAGAAACACTTTCCCAGGAACAATTGCCGTGTTCCCAAAGTGTTGCAACACAATAATTTAGTGCGAATATGAGAGGAGCAGCTGCGGCGGATCAGTGATGACATCAGCGCACAAACAGCAGAGCATTCCCGTCTGGAAAACTGTGCTGTAATGAATAGCAGGAACACTGGGAACATGCCGGATGGGAATATTGTGCTGGGATAAACACACAGTGGGCGTACGAGGACAGAACAACCCTCAGATATAAAGAAACAGTAGATCTTCCTAAATTTACCTCAAATGACAACAAGAACATCACATTATTAGATCTCTCTAACATCTCAAATGTTTCTCTGAGACAGCTCTGCAGAGAAAACGATAACTTTAAGTGGTTTCTGATGAAAAAATGTTTTTTTCCCTAAGGAATTGTGGGAGAAAAATCTGAGACAAAACTAAATGAAACTCCGTGAAACTTGTGATGTCTCCAGAGCTCGAGGGCGAAGTTTGAGGAGTTTTATGGAGACCAAGAGACTTCAGCACAGATGGAAGACTTTCCCATGAACACACACACACACACACACACACACACACACACACACACACACACACACACACACACACACACACACACACACACACACACACACACACACACACACACACACACACACACACACACACGTCTGTAAAAGAGATCAGACTGACTCTGGAGGGGGTTCAATAACATGAAGATTGAGTTCCGGCTGTATTTTTCTTTTGTAGTGAAGCACCTGTCCATTATTAACGCACACATTCCTTTGCGCTTTACGCTTTAAGTGTTTTTTAGGCGGTTGCTATGCAGTTAGGGTGTTTATAGTGTTTTAGGCTGTTCCTATGCAGTTACGTTGTTTCAAGTGTTTTAGGCTGTTGCTATGCAGTTAGGGTGTTTATAGTGTTTTAGGCTGTTGCTATGCAGTTAGGTTGTTTCAAGTGTTTTAGGGTGTTGCTATGCAGTTAGAGTGTTCCAAGTGTTTTAGGCTGTTGCTATGCAGTTAGGGTGTGTTTTAGGCTATTGCTATGCAGTTAGGGTGTGTTTTAGGCAGGCT
>NW_027508788.1:13395000-13400822 GCF_051911475.1 Siphateles boraxobius
TCTAACACACACACACACTCTGAAGAGATTGGTGATCTCACACACACACACACACACACACACACACACACACACACACACACACACACACACACACACACACACACACACACACACACACTCTCTCTCTCTCTCTGAAGAGATTGGTGATCTCACACACACACACTCACTCTCTCTCTCTCTCTCTCTGAAGAGATTGGAGATCTCTCTCTCACACACACACACACACACACACACACACACACACACACACACACACACACACACACACACACACACACACACACTCTGAAGAGATTGGTGATCCCTCACACACACACACAGAAGAGATTGGTGATCTCTCACACACACACACACACACACACACACACTCTGAAGAGATTGGTGATTTTACACACACTGAAGATATTGGTGATCTCACACACACACACACACAAACACACACACACACACAAACACACACACAAGAGATTGGTGATCTCAGACACACTCTGAAGAGATTGGTGATCTCAGACACACACACACACACACACACACACACACACACACACACACACACACACACACACACACACACACACACACACACACACACACACACACACACACACACACACACACACACACACACACACACACTCTGAAGAGATTGGTGATCTCACACACACTCTGAAGAGATTGGTGATCTCACACACACACTCTGAAGAGATTGGTGATCTCACACACACACTCTGAAGAGATTGGTGATCTCTCACACACACACACTCTGAAGAGATTGGTGATCTCACACACACACTCTGAAGAGATTGGTTATCTCAGACACACACTCTGAAGTGATTTGTGATCTCACACACACACTCTAAAGAGATTGGTGATCTCACACACACACTCTGAAGAGATTGGTGATCTCACACACACACACACACACACACACACACACTCTGAAGAGATTGGAGATCTCACACAAACACACTCTGAAGTGATTTGTGATCTCACACACACACTCTAAAGAGATTGGTGATCACACACACACACACACACACACACTCTGAATCATCAGACTTCAAACACGAGCAGCTTCATCAGACCCTCGTCTCCTCGTCTTCAGTGCTTTATCTGCGGTTTCATCTCAACGCCACTATTGATATTTCACGCTTTATTTCAAAAACAGACTTTACTGATAGCCTTTATGTATAATGCATAATAAATAATTGTTCATTGTAACATTTGTAGATCTGACATTGTTTGTCATGTGTTTTAACTCATTCTAAAGGTGTAACAATGATTAGATGAGAATTATAATGTATTATAACTGTGGTTACAATTATGCATGACATCATACAATGTAGTGTGCATTACAACGCATAATTAATGCATTAAAAACCCCTTTTATAATGCATTATACATATAAGGTTTTAAGTGTTACTCAGATTTTTGAAAAGTGGATATTTGTAGAAATATCTGCAGTAAATTCTCTTTCTCAGAAATAGACATATTATAGTTATAATTATTATTATAGCTATATATTACTATAAAAAAAAAATATATATATATATATATATGTATATATATATATTCAAATAAATAATTTATCTTGAAATGAAGATCATGTACAAACACTAAAATAATCTGAAATAATTTTTGAGTTTAAAATCATACAGAAATTTCTTTTTCAAAATGTAAAGGTATCTGCTTCATGGAAAGATCCATATTAAGCATTAAAGCCAGAATAAATAACTATAACTATATATATATATATATATATATATATTATAATAGCTTCAATAAAATAAAATAAAACTCTGCACCTGCTTCATAGATCGACTCACACTGAGCCAGTGTGTATTGCTTCAGTTCTCAAACGCACCACGTAAACAGGAAATGACACGCATACTTCCACCCACACAGCCTTATGGGTAATAAGAGCCACTCTGGGCCTCTTCTGATTCCTCCAATCAAACAAGTCAAAGAAGGCACTTAAAAACACAGAAGGAGGAGAAAGAGAGAAACTATATCAGAAAACTGTACAAACATGGGAAAAAAAGAGGAGCAAAGAAGGAAAGCGTAAACATCCTGGTGATTTTGGTCATTTAAAGGTTATTTTGCATCATGTTACAAAATACAGTCTATTATTACAGATCCAAAAACAATAATTGAGTGCACGCACGCACGCACACACACACACACACACACACACACACACACAGGTGACGGGCTTTACTACAAGCGCTTTATTATTTGTGCAGCCTTTCAAGGTATAGAGCTTTTGGCAAGTGACCACAGCACTTCTAATTTAACCTAATTACTGCCAGATGCCTCGATCCACACACACACACACACACACACACACACACACACACACACACACACTCACACACGCAAACCAGCCAAATTAACTCACACCTCAACAAACACAACAGATGCAAAGATGTAGTTGGTTTATTCCTTCGTTGATCACTTTTGCAACCTGAAAAATACATGCAATTCACGATGCTCCGTGTGAAAAACATGCACACGCCACATTCAGAGCGAAATATGGCGGGTGTGTGTGTGTGTTTGTGTGTGTGTCTGTGACCCACAGGAAGTGTTCGAGGAGAAAACGGGCGGCAGAAGATGGCTGCCATCCAAACTCATTTCCATGGTGATATTCTAACGACCCTTTCATGGGACACGCCAATCCGATTGGCCAGGACCGACACGCCGGTCACGTGACCGCAATCAAAGCAGGCGAGCTCCCTGATTGGCCGCTGAAAACGGAACCTTCGGAAAGAGCCAAATAGAATGTTCCGTCCCATTGAGATCCAGTGCGCTGGATAATTCCATGACATTCCATCCAGACATTAACAGAATCAGCGCTCGAGTGATATCTGATCTGCTATCAGCTCTAAACCCTCACCAAACCCCACCGGACCATCCCACGAAAACCTGCCAAATCAATTTCAGAGGATTACCAGGAAAGATTGTGGAAATCTGGAAAGGTTTAAGTGGGACTCCAGGCAACCGGTGGAAGTGTAACCTTGGGAAGCAAAAGTCAACTGACAAACAGATGAGATGCTGTGTTTCAGTGGCAGTCGACACGTGTGTACGTGTGTGTGTGTGTGTGTGTGTGTGTGTGTGTGTGTGTCCAGCAGTTGTGGAGTTGGTGACGTGCCAGTTGGCACACAGACACTTAACTGTCACCATAAACAATCAATCGATGGCAATAATTAAGAAAGGAATGTTAAAGGCACACACAGAAGCAGCTGTGTTCAAGATTTAATATACATATTATTAGCTCATTTTTCAGAATGTTGATGTTATTTAAAATATATCTCAAAATGTAGGTCTATGCATTTGGTCTGAAAATGGCTTAAAACCATAACTAATATTTTTTTCAATCAGTAATTATTGCAAGTACATTTAAAACTTTAGTCAAAAATAATGAATTGAGTTTTACTAAATGAAACAAGACTGAAATTTAATACCAAGAGAACAGATTTATACATATATAAAAAAACTATAAATTAATTATATATATATATAGCATTATTTAATTTACTATATTTTGCATATTTGTTGTGCATATTTTTCACAACACAGGAAAGTTCATTCTTAAAGATCATCATTAATTATATATTGCCAAAACAAAATAATATAGGATATATGATAAATATTCAATATATTCCCCGGCAGTAGTTCATTCGGTTCAGAAACAACACACACATTGAACGTAAAAGGGGAAAAAAGCATTTCTCATGTTTATGTCACCGTTGTGACCCCGTGACCTCAGAAACAGACCCGAGAACGAACACACACACACACACACACACACACACACACACACACACGTCGTTGTATTTGTGTTGTCCTCTGTGTAGTTTTTAGGGATTTTGACATCAGACAAACTATTAGTACAAATAACTTGCAACTCGTCTAGTGTGTGACCCAACTCCACCGCTTACTAACCCTAAACCTAAGATGACATCAGTGTGTGCAGAAAAACACACCACAGGAAAAACACACGCATGAGATCCAGTGAGAGACTCCAGCAATCTCTCAAACTGAGCTCAAGATACATCCATCAATACCAACTCAAATGTTTCTCATCAAAATAACTGCAACATAACAGCAAAACATCTGAAGATAAGAAACACACTTTATAGATCTCATTCACACAACACATGTGTTACTTAGAAAGACAAAGTGGACATAAAATAAACAAACCAATCATGACAACATCACACACACACACACACACACACACACACACACACACACACACACACACACACACACACACACACACACACACACACACACACACACACACACACACACACACACACACACACACACACACACATATAAAGTTAATTAGAATTAAGATGAAGGCTGTGTGTGTGTGTTTGATGTGAAGGGTCTGTAATGGTGAACATATGGACTTCAGACGGCCGGATCACAGACGCATTATTAAAATAATAAAACCACCAGGATCAAAGACTGATTACTTCAACATTTCAAACTTGAGGCCGTTTTTTCCCCGCTGCTATTTTAGATCGTTCATGAGCGGCCGAGATTCAGCCGGCCAGCACATGTGTGTGTGTCTGTGTGTGTTTCGATAGTGTTGTACAAAAGTGTGCCTAATAGTAAATTCAATTTGACAAAGTATCTATTCGGGAAAAGATTAAAATAATGTTTTAGATTTTCTGTTTACTGCTTTTTTATATACATTAGAGACAATAGACATGTCCTCATTTAGATAAATGTGTGTGTGTGTGTGTTAAATCTGACCTATTTCTACGCTGGAGTGTCTTAAAACACATTTGGCTTTAAACCAGCTGGACACAGAGACGACGACGGACACAAAAGGACACTAGAAACACAATCAAGCTTCACAGTTGCTAATATTGTTGCTCATGTATGATGAATCGCTTTGGTTTTTCTCATTTGTAAGTCTGATAAAAGCTTCTTTTAAATGATTAAATGCATAAATAAGACACGTGACCTCTTCGGACACGCTGTACACGTTTGCCGTGATTGGTTTAAGGCTCCTGCGTTCGGAGGTGAACACAACCTGCCGATCTGCACATGTTTGGCTCGGGACACGTTTGGCACGGGATGAAAAAAAACAGCCGGCAGGAATAAAGAACACGGGATTCTCCGTCCCGTCAAACACAAAACACGGACAATCTCACGTATTCTGCGGGATTTCAGCTGAGAAATAAAGAGTTCACACAGTCAATATTATTATTATTATTATTATATAACTGCTATTCACAATCATTGCAGTGATTCAGCCTGTCAGTCACACAAGAGAATAATATTTCATTCCACATGAGTGAAATTATGAAAATGAGTTGTAGAATTTAACGTACACTCAATTTAAAAGATTTAAGACTTAGTAAAGAGTTACAAAATAACATATATATTTTAAATGAAAAAAAAGAAATTTGAAATGCACGTTCTTAAGAAACTATAGCTATATGAGGAAATCAAACTTGAACACAACTCATCTATATATCTATATATATATATATATCCATCCATCCATCGTCTATCTATCCATCCATCTATCTATGATTTACGTACTTGGCCAATAAATGTGATTCTAACTGTGATAATCCTGTCAATCAAACTTGAAAAAGTGAGCAAATTAAAGTACATGGTAAAAAGGAATATGTATGTGAGTTTCCTCATGTTTCCCTGGACAGAGAGTCTGTCTCTCCGAGGATCTGCTCACAGTCACACAGACAGTCACTCTCTCCGGGACAAACAACAGTTATCCCGGGAATGCCGGGGTCTCCGTACCACCCGGACCTCTTCCGACAGATCAATGGGGCTCC
>NW_027508789.1:0-222695 GCF_051911475.1 Siphateles boraxobius
ACTCTCGTAAGAGAACGTACTCGGTTACTAACGTAACCTCGGTTCTCTCTAGAGAGGGAACGAGTACTGCGTATCTTGCCGTGCATACAACAGCGCTGGTTCGCTTCAGCGATGAAAACCAGTTTGTATCAGCCTGTCGAGCGTATTTATAGGCCAAGGCCACGCCTATTCTGGCGGGACGCGACGAAATGGGCGCGAAGCACCCCCATTGGATGTCACGTCACGCAGGGCCTCTCTCGATAGGCTTGCTGCTGTTGCCGCAGGGCAGCCAATAGGCGCGCAAGCCGTCTTGCCTATGTCTGCACGCTGCCGCACAGCGTTTTACATTAATCAAAATTAAAGGATAATTTTTGGCTTCAATATCTCGTGGAAAAGAGGTTTTCACATGATCAAGTCAAATTTTATTTTTTAACAGCAGACAATCAAATAATAAATGAAGAGTAAAATTAATTAATCTGTCATCAGGATTAAAAATTTAATAAAGAAACATTTTAACAGTTAAAATTAGCCTACTTTTAATATTTCTAAGTAAAATATAATTAGCTAACACACAAGGTATAATATTATTTGCCTAAAGATAATTCAAGTTGGTTGAGAGATCTCTCTTCGAAAAGAACAGGTTGAAAGAAGCAAGGAATGAGTCCAAACATTGACCAGCACAGCAAATATTATTTCTCTTATGCAGATGCTTATCAGCACATGGCTAAAAAACGTTCACACATTGTCTCGTACCCCAAATGTGTCAGAAAGTTGTTTATCTTAATACAATACACAATAGAGAACTACTGCACAACATGTCTCTTCTGCAAGATGTTCGGCAAAGATAACATTCGTTTGTCACTTTATTCTGAGACATTCAAGTATTTGTGACATGCAAACATCTAACAGAAACTTACAGACTTTTGCCCTCATCTAAACACCAAGTACAAAAGTTCAGCTTAAGTCAATCAGCTACATTTTGAGGCATAAAGATGAATAAAAGAAAAGCATTAAAACACAGGCCTACATTTCAAATGATAATAATTGGTAAACACATCAACATTATAATAATGAGATTAAGTTTGATTAAATTGTATTTCAGATCTAAATGATTAAATGATAAAACATAAGCAAATGATAAAACAAGCAAGAAATAAATATTTTTTTCTTTTTCTGCTTCATCAAGCATCACAAACACCTCTGAACGATAGTCATACCAGATGGGTGAAATCTGAGATCTGATAAAATCTGTGATCCATGTTTGAGGTAAAATTATTCCTGGTTTGTATATTTGGTCATGAAGACACATCTTACAGCGTGTTTTGTTTGACTGACTTTGTGTTTCTGTAAAGTGGATGTGAAGAATGAGATTAATGACTGTAAATACAGCTCATGTTTGGCTGCTATAGTTAATACAAGTGTGAAATCTAATTGAAAATCTACATTAAACCTGAAATTAAACCTAGAATAAAAATGTGTATGGAGTTAATATTGTTCCATAATTAAACAAACAAATCCAGCATTTTGCAAACAAATCCAGCATTTTGCAAACAAACTTGACCTTTTCTCAGCGGTATCGGCCATGGGGCTGTTTCCAGCAGCTGTGCCAGCTCGGAGAACCATAACTGGGTCTTCCAGAGAGGTGCTATCAGTAGCAAAATAGTAGTAAAAATATTTGGCAATGAGCGTTGTCTTCTGAGGCGAAGAGGTCGACCTCTGCCTCACCGAAGATGCTCCATATTAGCTGAACCGTCTGTGGGTGAAGAGATCATTCCCCTGGGGGAACATTGTCTCTGGATAACATATCCACACCCTGGTTCATAATGCCTGGCACATGCACCGCCCTTAGGGAGCGCAGGTTGTGCTGAGCCCATAAAAAGATGTTCTTGGCTATGGCATGCAGGTTGGTTGACCTGAGACCACCCTGGCGATTTATGTAGGACACCACTGCCATGTTGTCCGTCCAGACCAGGACGTAGTGGCCTTTTAAGCATGGGAGAAAAGCTTGCAGCGCTAGAGCAACTGCTCTCATCTCTAGACAGTTTATGTGTAGGCGCCTCTCCGGGCTTGCCATAGTTCAGAGATGGACCTGCCCTCGTAAAGGGCATCTGTCGAGATCACCTTTCTCTTTGTAACCACACCCATACTCACTCCTGACTGATACCAGTCGGCTGCTTTGCAGGGAGCCAGGGCTCTGATACACCTGTGGTTCGCTCTGATTTGTAAGTGGTCAGATCGCCATGCGTGAGTTGGTACACAGGGTTTTAGCCAGCGCTGGAGAGCAGCGTATGTGCATTAGTCCGAGCTGGAGTACTGATGATGCTGAGGCCATAAGACCCAACATCCTCTGAAATCTCTTGAGAGGCGCGCAGGCACTGAATAGTGAGCGCACGTTCTGATGTGAGGCGCGATTTCATTTGAACAGAGTCTATCACTGTACCCAGGAAAGAAATACTCTGGCTGGGAGACAGTGTGCTCTTGGAAATGTTGATCCTGAGCCCTAGGCTTTCTATATGGCTGAGGAGCCAGGATCTGTGAGTTATCAATTATTCCTCTGATTGGGCTATAACCAGCCAATCGTCGAGCTAGTTTAACACTCGCACTCCCCGCTGTCCCAGGGGGGTAAGTGCTGTGTACATGCACTTCGTTAAAGTACGAGGCGCTAGTGATAGGCCGAACGGTAGTACTGTGTACTGGTAAGCCTGGCGAATCTGAGAAATGTCTTGTAAAGGGACGAATTTGTTTGGTTTTCAGCATCCTGAACGGTCGCATCATAAGTGCTTTGTTCAGATGCCAGAGGTCTAGGATGGGCTGAGGCCGCCATGCTTTTTTGGAACGAGGAAGTAACGACTGTAAAAGCCCGACTCGCTTTGTGAAAATGTCTGTAATGCGTACTGATTACCGAACCGAAAGCCTCGTACCAAACAGTTCACAGTTTCAGCGATTTCAGCGTGGCTGGTTCCAGGCCGAAAACCCACTCATAGTGTCCGTCTGGGTCATGCAGAGAGCTCGAGAGGGCTCTGCATGACGCGCGAAACAGAGCGAGGATTCCTGTCCGTCCGCTCTGGCATCCTTTGTGAGTGTCACTTCTTTTTGCGTGGCTCGATCAAAGGGAGAGAGAGAGAGAGAGAGAGAGAGAGGGAAGAGCGGGGTCGTCGTCAGCGAAAACAGGCAGTCGAGCCCGCAGGGTGGGGAGATCCAGTTAAATTGATCTTTTAGAAAAAGTGTGACGCGACGGCGAACACACTATTGTTTTAAAAGGAGATAGCGTGCCGGATGGCACAGCAGAACAGTGAGCTGAAGGCGGCGTCCGGTGAAGACCAGGCTTATCCCGCTGAAGGCTTTTTGACGGCGGCGAAGGCTTCTTTTCCAGAGATCAGCAAAGTGGTGATTTCGCTGAAGGAGACAAAATCTGACTACCTTGGCTGAATGGGCCATTATGAAGGCTTAGGCCACGCCCATTCTGGCGTGAAGCAGCCTGATTGGTTCTCGCATCTGAGCTGCCTCGCCATAGGTTCGTGCAGTTGCCGCAGCACAGCCAATGACCACGCTAGTCGCTCATCTATGTCTGCTGTGCAGCTGCACTACGTTTTAAAATTTGGCTTCAATATTCTGGAGAAAAGTAGTTTTCCCATAGCGTGAGCTAGCCTTACGCAATAAGAGAGACCTCTCGAAAGGGAACATTTGTAGACAATCACCTACAGAACCTCAGCATTTTCCAAACACTTTTATCTTTAAATGGAAAAAAATCTGTATTCTTCAGGAGGGGCAGGTCCTATATCCACCTTATTTTTTATTTTATTCAATTTTTTTAATGCCAAGGTATCAAAAATACCAGTACATAGCAAAAATTTAAAATTTAAATGATAATAAAATCCATAATTTATACATAAAACACAAAGAGAAACCCGGAAGCACATTGCACGTTTTTATTTTGCGTGATCCATATGAATATTGATTCAAAATAGGGCTGGGTAAAAATAACTAATTCTCATTTTTATTCATTTCTTATTTTCATGAAGGAATATCAATTCTTAAATTTGAAGAATCAATCTTTTAGTCAGTCATTTTTAGTTGTTGAACGAACAGAACATTGTAGTGCCCCTTCTATCCAATAAATCGCAATTTGCTTGTGTGCTTTGTTATAAAGTTTCAGATTTCAAATGATGTAGCTCCTCAGTTCAAGCGGTTCTGAATACCATTTCTTCCTTTCTAAGTAAACTATCAGGAATAAACTAATCATGTCTCATGAAATGTTTCAAACTAAGAAAGCTTGAGAACAATGTCACATTTACCTCATAAAAGTCAATCAATAAACTCATTAGAAAATTAGAAAAATAACACTAGAAAATTACTTTTGGCACTATATTACATATTCATTATATGTACATTTATTTTTCTGTATATCTGAATAAATCTAACAATCTAAAAGTTTTTATATCAACCATTTAAAACAAAGTTAGCATTATAACTTAATTATTATTAAAGGGTAACTAAACACTAAAACAACTTTTTTTAGTTAATTATCTGTAAGAATGGAGCTTCATAAATGCTGTTCATTGATTCGAGTACATTTTTTGACATTTGGGTATAAAGTGTTTTAATTTTCAAATATATGGTGTAAAAACGTCAGAGTGCTGCCCTCTTCAGGTTAAACGGAAAGCTCCTGCAGTAGGGGTACTTTCTGACGTAGAATACTCTCTGACGTCACTCTGTCACGCCCTTGGTGCGAGCTGACCACGCCCTTGGCAGCCCCTGGAATAAAAGCATCTGGTTCCGTCAAAACTACTGTAGCGAGTCAGGAGTTGGAATTACAAGTATTGATAACGATCAGGATAGATACTGTATATATTAGCATCTAGTTAGCATAGCATTTATATAGTTATTTATATTATTTCGTGTAGCCTAGGTAGTTAATCTCGCAAATCGCTCCAGTGTGCAACCTGCAATTTACGTGGGATTGCTTCTCCAACGCAATGGATGTGGAAATGGGCTTCTCCACACAGCTTGCGCTGCCAAACGCTGCTCTTCATACCTGCATGAACTCCACCACCGCAGCGGCGTCATGATGTGAGTGAGCATATATTTTTAAAGGGCAACTAAACCCCTGCTCAAAGCCTGACTCCACCCACTGGCAATATTTGAAAAATGCTGGAAAAGTGGGCAGATCCCAGCGGAGATAGAGGCGACGAACCGAGGGCGGAGCTGAGCGGGGGGGGGCGTGCACCTGAGACCCGCAGTGACAGCTGCTGTCAAACTAGCTAAAATGGAGTGACGCAAGTAGCTTTGCAACAGAGCGGTCATTTGAAGTCGAGAACTTTTCTCCCCCACCTTCACCTGAAGTGGAGGAGGGTGAATTGTCTGTGGACACCAGCTCAAACTGCGGTCTTGACTCCCGCATTGCGATTGGCATCCGATTATTCTTATATTCAGTCATTTTGAGGTAATTTTTTCCAGGATTATTATTACTATTACGTTCAATATATTTTGCTGCTATGTGAAAAAAATTATCAGCAAATCGCGCCGGCGCGTTTGTCGACACCAGGGGCCAGTTGTTCAAAACATTTAATCTGGATCAAAATGATCCGGATTTTGAAATCCCATTTTTTCCTATTCAGGATCAGGTAATCCGTCTTACTTTTATGCCGTTTTTTCAAACCAACATTGGACTGGATCACCCTGATCCAGATACACAGTTTTAAAGATTACCAAATCCGGATTACCAGTGTTCTTAATGGGACAACATATCCTTTAGCTATGTAAAGAACAGGTAGAAGAGCCAACATGGAGTCACTGTAAATGCTTCTTATTTTGAGACAAAAACACAAAAATAACAAAAACATCCACTTCCATTCATAAATTTATTTTATGACCCCTCATCTGAGCCACAAAAAAAATATATGTATATATACATTGTGGATATTTTGAAAACGTCTTAAAACATTTTTTTGAATGAGGGACTGACTGGATGTATAGTATGCAATTGTTAGAAATTATTTTTGACAGGCTCATCTCTGATGATTGTTTCTTTGAAATTAACATACGGTGATGAATGACAGAAAAATGGAATTATATTATTTTTGTTTGTTATTGAAATTATTTCATGGGGACAAGATCATTTTTATTTTTACTTTACTTTACTGAATAGTTTATTGGTAGCCTATGTCTACTTTATCACTGTTACAACGGGTTACACAAGTCAAGTGCAAAATATAAATAAAAGTATATATATACACTAAATGATACAAAAGTATTATTTGACCAATTTAAAAGTTTTACTACATTTTCTTCTTGGAATCCACCTTGAAATCCTACCCCCTGTTGGGATCAGGATAATACTGTTTTTTTGTATCAAAGTTATCCAAATCATACTGACAAGTTTTGAACAACACAAACTGAAGGTTTGATCCAGATTCAAATTAGGATTGGATTCCATGATCTAATCTGATTTCAGACTCATTCTTTCCCTTTTGAACAACCCATTTTCAAGATTTGATCCAATCCGATAACCAAAATCCGATCAGTTTACCTTTGAACAACTGGCCCCAGAGGATTAACTTTAGCCTAATAAGACGGAACATAAATTGTGATTAAAAATATATGCTCACTCACATCATGACGCCGCTGCGGTGGTGGAGTTCATGCAGGTATGAAGAGCAGCGTTTGGCAGCGCAAGCTGTGTGGAGAAGCCCATTTCCACATCCATTGCGTTGGAGAAGCAATCCCACGTAAAATGCAGGTTGCACACTGGAGCGATAGGCGAGATTAACTACCTAGGCTACACGAAATAATCTAAATAACTATATAAATGCTATGCTAACTATATGCTAATATATATATATATATATATATATATATATATATCCCCGTTATATACTCTATACTCGTAATTCCAACTCCTGACTCGCTACAGTAGTTTTGACGGAACCAGATGCTTTTATTCCAGGGGCTGCCAAGGGCGTGGTCAGCTCGCACCAAGGGCGTGACAGAGTGACGTCAGAGAGTATTCTACGTCAGAAAGTACCCCTACTGCAGGAGCTTTCCGTTTAACCTGAAGAGGGCAGCACTCTGACGTTTTTACACCAGATATTTGAAAATTAAAACACTTTATACCCAAATGTCAAAAAATGTACTCGAATCAATGAACAGCATTTATGAATCTCCATTCTTACAGATAATTAACTAAAAAAAGTTGTTTTAGTGTTTAGTTACCCTTTAATCACAATTTATGTTCCTTCTTATTAGGCTAAAGTTAATCCTCTGGTGTCGACAAACGCGCCGGCGCGATTTGCTGATTATTTTTTTCACATAGCAGCAAAATATATTTAACGTAATAGTAATAATAATCCTGGAAAAAATTACCTCAAAATGACTGAATATAAGAATAATCGGATGCCGATCGCGATGCGGGAGTCAAGACCGCAGTTTGAGCTGGTGTCCACAGACAATTCACCCTCCTCCACTTCAGGTGAAGGTGGGGGAGAAAAGTTCTCGACTTCAAATGACCGCTCTGTTGCAAAGCTACTTGCGTCACTCCATTTTAGCTAGTTTGACAGCAGCTGTCACTGCGGGTCTCAGGTGCACGCCCCCCCCCGCTCAGCTCCGCCCTCGGTTCGTCGCCTCTATCTCCGCTGGGATCTGCCCACTTTTCCAGCATTTTTCAAATATTGCTAGTGGGTGGAGTCAGGCTTTGAGCAGGGGTTTAGTTACCCTTTAAAGGATTAGTTCACTTTTTAAAAAACTTTTACTGATAATTTACTCACCCCCATGTCATCCAAGATGTCCATGTCTTTCTTTCTTCAGTCGAAAAGAAATTAAGGTTTTTGATGAAAACATTCTAGGATTTTTCTCCATATAATGGACTTCATAGGGTACCAAACGGTCCAAGGTCCAAATAATGACAGTTTCAGTGCAGCTTCAAATGACTTTAAACGACACCAGACGATGCATAAGGGTCTTATCTTGCGAAAACGATCGGTCATTTCAAAAATAAATAAAAAAGTTTAAGTTTTATAAGCACAAATGCTCGCCTTGCTCTGTTCTGTGAAGCACGTTCGTGACTCTCTCCTGTTCGAACTCGTTCATCAAAATGAACGAATCTTTTTTTCGAGTCATTTCATTCAGTCAACAAAAGAAATGGCTCGAAAAAAGATTTGTTAATTTTTAACGAGTCTTTTTTCGAGTCATTTCGTTCATTCAACGAACGAAATGACTCGAAAAAATATTTGTTCATTTTGATGAACTTTTCGAACAGAAGAGTTCTCTCTTGTTCTCCTCTCGAGCTCTCTGCATGACCCAGACGGACACTATGAGTGGGTTTTCGGCCTAGAACTAGCCACGCTGAAATCGCTGAAACTGTGAACTGTTCGGTACGAGGCTTTCGTTTCGGTTATCGGTATGCATTACAGACATTTTCACAAAATGAGTCGGGCTTTTACGAGGGCAGGCCCATCTCTGGCCTATGGCAAGCCCGGAGAGGCGCCTACACATAAACTGTCTAGAGATGAGAGCAGACGCTCTAGCGCTGCAAGCTTTTCTCCCATACTTAAAAGGCCACTACGTCCTGGTCCGGACGGACAACATGGCAGTGGTGTCCTACATAAATCGCCAGGGCGGTCTCAGGTCAACCAACCTGCATGCCATAGCCAAGAACATCTTTTTATGGGCTCAGCACAACCTGCGCTCCCTAAGGGCGGTGCATGTGCCAGGCATTATGAACCAGGGTGTGGATATGTTATCCAGAGACAATGTTTCCCCAGGGGAATGGTCTCTTCACCCACAGACGGTTCAGCTAATATGGAGCATCTTCGGTGAGGCAGAGGTCGACCTCTTCGCCTCAGAATACAACGCTCATTGCCAAATATTTTTACTACTATTTTGCTACTGATAGCACCTCTCTGGAAGACCCAGTTATGGTTCTCCGAGCTGGCACAGCTGCTGGAAACAGCCCCATGGCCGATACCGCTGAGGAAAGATCTCCTCACGCAGGCAAACGGGAAAATCTGGCATCCCCGTCCCGACTTGTTGGCCCTTCATGTATGGCCCCTCAACAGGTACCCGGGTGTCTCCCGGATAGGGTGCTGAAAACGATCACTGAGGCAAAAGTGCCGTTGACAAGACGCCTCTACGCTCAGAAATGGGTGGTATTCTCAAGTGTCTCACAATCATAACAGGCAGACATGCATTAGATTTGGTATTTGTTCAAAGGTTACATGCAATTTGTAGGATGGTTTGTATTTATTTGTGAAATATTATCTAGGCTCATTTATTTATATTGGCAAAACACAATGCATATGTGTTACTCCACTGCATTTCCGCTCAAATTGACCTTTGTACTTGCACATTGCTTTCTGTTTGTTTGCGAGTCGAGTTTTCCTTTGCAAAGCAGATCAAGTTTGTTTGCAAAATGCTGGATTTGTTTGTTTAATTATGGAACAATATTAACTCCATACACATTTTTATTCTAGGTTTAATTCCAGGTTTAATGTAGATTTTCAATTAGATTTCACACTTGTATTAACTATAGCAGCCAAACATGAGCTGTATTTACAGTCATTAATCTCATTCTTCACATCCACTTTACAGAAACACAAAGTCAGTCAAACAAAACACGCTGTAAGATGTGTCTTCATGACCAAATATACAAACCAGGAATAATTTTACCTCAAACATGGATCACAGATTTTATCAGATCTCAGATTTCACCCATCTGGTATGACTATCGTTCAGAGGTGTTTGTGATGCTTGATGAAGCAGAAAAAGAAAAAAATATTTATTTCTTGCTTGTTTTATCATTTGCTTATGTTTTATCATTTAATCATTTAGATCTTAAATATAATTTAAACAAACTTAATCTCATTATTATAATTTTGATGTGTTTACCAATTATTATCATTTGAAATGTAGGCCTGTGTTTTAATGCTTTATTTTATTAATCTTTATGCCTCAAAATGTAGCTGATTGACTTAAGCTGAACTTTTGTACTTGGTGTTTAGATGAGGGCAAAAGTCTGTAAGTTTCTGTTAGATGTTTGCATGTCACAAATACTTGAATGTCTCAGAATAAAGTGACAAACGGATGTTATCTTTGCTGAACATCTTGCAGAAGAGACATGTTGTGCAGTAGTTCTCTATTGTGTATTGTATTAAGATAAACAACTTTCTGACACATTTGGGGTTCGAGACAATGTGTGAACGTTTTTTAGCCATGTGCTGATAAGCATCTGCATAAGAGAAATAATATTTGCTGTGCTGGTCAGTGTTTGGACTCATTCCTTGCTTCTTTCAACCTGTTCTTTTCGAAGAGAGATCTCTCAACCAACTTGAATTATCTTTAGGCAAATAATATTATACCTTGTGTGTTAGCTAATTACATTTTACTTAGAAATATTAAAAGTAGGCTAATTTTAACTGTTAAAATGTTTCTTTATTACATTTTTAATCCTGATGACAGATTAATTAATTTTACTCTTCATTTATTATTTGATTGTCTGCTGTTAAAAAATAAAATTTGACTTGATCATGTGACTGGATCTCCTCCTTGCATCAATGCTTTAGACATCACCCAATAAAACATCAAAACGCCCCATTTATCCAAGATAGGATATTTGATTTAAATGATTAAATTTTAAATTGTACAGGAATGAAAGAGCCACATCTGGTTGAATTCCAGGTAGTTCAATCTTAACTTCGTGGAAATCTATTCTGGGCCCAGTTTTTCAAAAAATTGAATCTGGATCAAATTGATCTGGATTTAGTAATCCTTTTTTTTGCGATCCGTGATCACGTAATCCAGCTTACTTTTGAGCCAGTTTTTCAAAGCAACATCGTATTGGATCAATCTGATCCGGATAGGAACTTTCCAGGATCACCAAATCTGGATAACCAGTGCTCAAACCGGATAGGAAATCACAATGTAGAACTATAGATATGTAAAGAGCAACAAGTAGACAACCCAAGTAACAAACACTGTACATTGAGGATATTTAACAAGTTTCAAATATAGATGTATTGAATTAAAAAAAAAATACTTAATGTCAAATACTCTACAATAATTTCATAATAATTCCCTTGCCTGTATTGTCCTGCACAACATCGCTACTAAGCGCAATGTCCCTCTCTGTGCTGACAATGATGCACCTGAGCCCCTTGGAGACCCTAACCAACCTCCTGCATTCTGCCAGAACCAGCAAACAGGACGTGCAACAAGGGACGCAATAGTTAGACACTATTTCTGATTTGGATTTGTTTTGGATTTCAAAAATCAGTGATTGCCATTCTTTGCATTTTTTTTTTGGTTATTCTGTAATCATTGCATGCATCGCTAATAAATATTCTAAAAACAAAAATATTTTCGATTGTGATGAATATATATATCAACTAGTGACAGAATAAAATGTATTGTTTTTGGTCAATTTTGACAGCTGTTTGGGGGATTATTTTATGAGGCCAAACTCTTTCCACTCTGCTGTAGGCCTATACTGAAAGGGTGAATACGTTAAAGCCTACCTAATCACTGTAGCCTGACGGATGAACAAATAAAATTAAAACCTTATGAATAAATATAGGATATCTTGTAAGATTCTGCATGATCCAAATATAGTATTATTGATACATTTTTAAAGTTTTCATTACATTTTGGGCATGAAATCCACGCTGAATCCACCCTTCTGATGGGATCAGTTTAATCCAGATTTTTTGGATCAAAGTGATCCAAATCCTATAAAAAAGTTCTGAAAAACCCAAACTAAAGGTTTGATCCAACATGATCTAATCCGATTATGTAATCCGTTTTTTCTTTTGAAAAACCCATTTTCAACATTTGATCCAATCCGTTATCCAAAATCCTAGTGGATTACTTTTGAAAAACTGGGCCCTGATGGGATAACTTTTGAAAAATGTAATCCAACAGCGAAGCGAATTCAATTCTAGCGCGAGAGCACAGAGACCTTCGCGAGTATCTGAGTGAGAAGAAAGCGGTTCATAAGACAACACGCGTCCAGCAGGGATGGGCAATGTCTGTCCTGGAGGGCTACTGTCCTGCAGAGTTTCAAAAAACTACACCTTCCTGTAGAGCCTGTGTTTCAGAGTTGGCAACCCTGTGATTAATTACCGGGGCTCCGCCCTAAAGACGTCCAGATTGCCGGTGAGAGCTAAATCAACCTGTTCTGAATTATTAAGAGCGTTTAAATAACGCTGGCATCAGTGCAGTTGATCTGGAGTTAAGCTGTAGAGCAGCTGAACAGCGTGAATCTTAACAGAAGTGCTGCAGGGTTTTTGAAAGAGATCTTGATTTCTGTCTAGTCTTGGATGATTGCTCTTCATGGCTGTGAGGGAGTTTTGTGTTTGGAAAGGGCTCATTTTAGCCCTTTTTCTCTTTGCTGTTGATGGACACAAAAGACCGTAAGTACCAGTGGCTTTGAAGTGAACAGAAGCAGTCTAATGTTTATGCTGATGCAATTTTAAAGATGCCGAAATTAATCCCCAAAGTTTTAACCATATGTTAAAAGTTAATTGATCATGTTGTATTTTGTGACCATCTAGTGGCAAAATGATGAATTGTTCATTAACACTTGTTTTATGTCTTGTAAGTCATTGTTGAAACGAGTTTCTTGTTCCTCATCAACAAAACAAAAATGGGCTTGTGCTCTCTTTTTAATATTTATTTTTAACCATGGCAATTCAGTGTTGCCAATTCTGTGGGTTTTATCCCCCCCACAGGTAAAAGGTTTCTCAGACGACCAACCCCACGTATTTAAAGGTGATATTATGTCCCTTTTCACAAGATGTAATATATCTATGGTGTCCCCAGAATGTGTCTGAAATTTCATCTCAAAATACCACCCAGATCCTTATTATAGCTTGTCAATTTTGCCCCGTTTTGGGGGTGATCAAAAATGTGCCGTTTTTGTGTCCCTTTAAAGGGGTCATATAATGGTACATGCACTTTTTCAAGTTGATTGTACTGAAATGTGTGTTGGCAGTGCCTGTACACAACCATCATATAATGATAAAAATCTATCCAGTGTTTTTTTTTTAATCTCCTTATGTTTTCCCCTGCCTCAAATTGAGCCGTTCGATTTTGTGACGTCACTAAATTGGACGCCCCTCCCACGATTGTTGATTGACAGCAGCATTTCAACAGATCCCTGCCCTGAGCGAGCTGTCAGTCATCATAGTCCGTCATTGTTGATACGCTGGAGCAGAATGTCGTCTAAGCGATTGTGGTGTACTGTTCTTGGGTGTAATGACGAACACAGCAGTAAGTTTGATGTTCCTAAATCCGAACCGCTGAAGACACAGTGGCTGAGTTTTGTTTTCGAAGGGAATATTCCCCACGAGCAACGTCAATGCTTTCATGTTTGCGCGATTCGCAAATCTTTTCTCACCAGACTGCTTTATTAACGAAGGAAGTAACTTATAAAGCTGATTTTGATAAGAAGCTGCTCCTGAAAAAAGAATCATTACCAACTATTCATGTCTCCCTGCTGAACCTCCAGAAAAAGTGAGTGTAAAATTGTATTAACCTTTATATTAATCTTTGCAAATCGCTTCACGATGAATGCGGCTAAGGTTTACACTCAGGGTACATACGGCATGTTTTCTATGTACGACGTTCTCAATATAATTCATAATCCCACGTTTATAATGAACAACGTGTTATGGTTGTGTTATTACAAACTGAGTACGTATAACTTACATCAGTAAACGCATAGCGTTCGTAAATCTCACTAAGTTACTCTACCCTGCCAGTACACAAAGATAGATCAAAGTGACAATATAATAACCAACCATTCAGAAACGTCATGTTCGAGCCTTAATTGTCGAACTTCTTCGGGCCGTCATCTTGTTCCGACTCCGGTTCAAACTTATACGGTTGCACAGATGTGTCCTCCTCAGAGACTCCCGCGGCCTTTTTTTTTTTCTTCCTATACCCTCAACTGTTGTCAAGGAAACACTCCACGTGCGGTGTGGTCATAACGCTGTTATGAACGCACGCAGAACAGAGGGGCGGAGTGAGCGAAGCTCATTATCATTTAAAGGCATATGCACTGAAATGGCGTGCTGAAAACAGCTGTTTTTGACCAGGTAAAATTAGTGTTTTCTTACAATACTAATGAGAATTTTTAATTAAAGTATATTACAAACTTTTCATTTAGACCCTAAACAATCAAATTAACTTGTATGAAAATGGCATTATATGACCCCTTTAAATGCAAATGAGCTGCTGCTCCTTTCAGAAGATAGCCGATCCATGGCAATAAAAAAACATGCCAGTCTCAGAAATTACCAGTAGCTGACTGTAGCCTTACGGAGAAGCTCAGGAAGAGGTTGCAACTTTTAGACTCGCATGTACTAACCATTCAGAAACGTACATTTTATGTAGTTTTGTGGAGTTGCATTGACTCCTCTATTCGACTTGAATGTATTGTCATGTTTAACTTTTACACAAGGTGACAGTTCCCTGAGGTCTTTATAAGATGGCTTTTTAATTTTTTGTTCAGTTCTCGTCTGTGCAGCCAACGACAAACGTGCTTTGCTCGAATTATTGCCTGGTTACACTGTTGTCGCTTGCGAAAACCAAATGGTGGAAACGTGCAGATTAAGGGCCGGTATTATAAGATCCCCTTTCTACGTCAGAAGGGGAGCGAAATTAATTACATTTATATAGCGCTTTTTGACTGCGTACTCAAGCGCTTTCACATATGGAAGAGGGAATCTCCTCAACCACCACCAATGTGCAGCATGTTAGTAGTGCGTGTGTATAGATTTATGGGGATGATTAGGAGGCCATGATGAGGCCAAGGGGCAAATTTGGCCAGAATGCGGGGTTACACCCCTACTCTTTTTCGAAGGACATCCTGAAATTTTTATTGACCACAGACAGTCAGGACCTCTGTTTAACGTCTCCAAGGATGGTGCTCTTTGACAGTATAGAGTCCCCGTCACTATACTGGGGCGTTAGGACCCACACAGGCCACAGGGTGAGCGCCCCCTGCTGGCCTCACTAACACCTCTTCCAACAGCAACCTGGTTTTCTCAGGGGGTCTCCCATCCAGGTACCAACCAGGCTCAGTCACTTTCACATTTTCTGTGTTGGTAGAGGCACCAGGGAGCCGATTATAGCACTTAAATACAGAAATAGTCAGATTTTCATGATGCGCCTTTAAATTCGAAGCTCCAATCTACAATCTAGAGCTGCACGATTAATCGTTCAGAGATTGTGATCTTGATTCAAATACCCACATGGCCCTTATTCCTAAATGACAAAGATTTGTTTGTTAAACCTTTGACAATCAAACAGCATATTCAAATCTGTGTTGGCGCTGCTGAGCCAGAGAGGAGTGTTCATGTGTGAAATCGTCGCTTCAAATAATGATTGTTTTGATTGTACGCCTCTAGTGGTGACCAATGAATGTAAACAAGTATTCATGAATCATTCAATCTGAATTTTTTTTTTCATTATTTTTTGAAATGCACTATCAATTAACCTTGTTAGAACCTTCTATTAGGTTACAATGGCCCTCATTTATCAAAAGTGCGTACACCAAATTTCCAGCGTACACCCAAAACCACGGTGACTTTATTTATCGTTATGGACGTTGGCGTACGGCACGCTCAAATTCTACGCCAGGTCAGGAGGTGGCGTACATGTACGCACGTTCTGAGTTAGTGCGGAAATGCGCAGAAAAAAAATTCTTAACACCACAAAACGCACTGACAAACTAAAAGATATGAGGAGCTCTTTTCCTAAATGCCATTTTTAAAAATAAATTTGTATTTTATTTCTATTAATAAACTAGTGTTGTCTGCAAAGATGAAATTGATCACCATCTCCGTAGTGAACGCGCCTATAGAGTAGCCTATTTATTTTCGTTTATAATGGTTTCGTTAAAGACATTTCAAGCTTTCTTTATAGATATATTTCTCATGTCTGTGAGGCATATACTGAGTTTCGGTTAATTTGTGATGAGATGCGCTCCAGTTCACGTGCAATGCAAGGGACCGCACCTCTATGTCATGACTCATGATTATATTGTCTGCTATTTGCTTATTTATTAAATCCAGGCAATTGGTTGATGTAAAAAAATATTAAAATTAAGATACAATTTATACAAAACGAAATTCACTTTAAAGAAAGGCTTTCTACAAAACTTAAGTGGCCAAAATCATGTCTGAGCATGTCTCCTGATATATTGCGCATCCTATCTTAGCCTATGTTCACTTTTCATAATCAACATAGATGGGGAAAAAATAACATTATAATTTGACAAATATGAAACTAAATGCACTTAGTTAATGGCTACAACACGTAGCCTAATAGTAGGCCTGAATATTGTTATTACTTTTTTCAAGTTCGGCACGAATGACTATTAGCCTAAATGTGTTACTAAATGATTTGAATGTATTTTTAACATTGTTGTATTTAAGGACTGTATTTTTGTGTGATTTTTAAATTATTTGTTTTATGTGGTGAACACTATTGGAACGTGACATTGTAAATATTTATTTTATTTTTACCATTAATTTATTTTACTATTTATTTTGTTTGGCTTTTTTTATTTAATGCAGTTGCACTTATTTAATTTATAGTATGAGTCCCTGATTATGTTGCATGTTCTCTTGTTGTTTTTTAGTTGTTGTTTTTTTACAAAAAATGGATGGATTTATAGCGTTTTGAGAAATGCAATTAACTTTGAATTTATCATCAACAATATTGTTTGACTTAATAATTTTTCGTGATGGTCTCGATCTCCACATCGGAGAAGTGTCTCCTCTTTGCCGTCTTCCGTGTGTCCATGGCGTAAAAATGAGGGCGTGGGGGAAGCGGATACTTGAATATATAGGGGCGTGTTATTCTAATGACGATCGTTTTCAGCCGCGGCATTTATCAAGCGCAGGTATTGCGTACACCTGGATTTCAAAGGTACGCACCGCTTCATAAATCAGGCGGTGAGAGGAGTGCAAGCATAATCTTATGCCAACATATACGCCCGTTTCTACGCAAGAATGATAAATGAGGGCCATTGTGTTTAGTTATTTGTTCAGTATCGTGACCTCTTCCTGAAAGTTTATCCAAAGTCGTGCAGCTCAGTTCCCAGACAGATGATCTCTTTGGGCTATTTTTGATGCACAGACCTGGCAAACCTGTGGTTTAATTTAGCTAATTTCTGTGGATGTTCAACCAACATGTAAATGTTCTGACCTGATTCCATTGTGACCCTGAACCTAAACTTCATGATGTTTACCCAGGTTATTCATGGTGACGTTCCCTTCAGTTATTGAAACTGGATCTAATGCCAAATTGTGTGCAAGTCTTCTGAAACCCCAAGAGAGTGTGACAATGACTGTTTCTCTGCTTGATGGTGAAAATGGGATGACTCAACTTGTGCAGCAGGTTTCTTCAAAGCCATTTCACCGCTGCTTTTGTTTCCAGGTCTGTCATTAGATGCAAGTTGTTTTGGTTTTTGTCGTCTGGTTTTCTTAACTGGGTTCCTCTACAGGCTCCTCGAGTAGATGGAGAATCTGTGCAGACGCTGAAGGTAGAAGTTCAAGGGAAGGTCTTCAGAGCGACTGAAGAGAGGAAAGTCATGTTCAGACGTTACCTGCCTTTGACCTTCATCCAAACAGACAAACCAATCTACAATCCAGGACAAACGGGTGAGCTGTGAATTAACCTTGGTTAAGTATTCGAGGTGTAGAAGACCATTAAGCTACAAGTCTAAGTGCATTTTGCAATTAATGTGAGCGTTTGCTGTTTTTGCAGTGAATTTCAGAGTTGTCACCATGGATGGCAAGTTTTTGCCTCTTGATCAGATGGTAAGGCCTGACCATGAACAAATTGCAGGTTATTTTTACATGTAATGTTTTACAATATCCTTTTCTTCAGTGACTGCTGCATCAGTGTTTTGTTCTTTTTAAATGCTTAACATTCCTGTCTTTGTGTCTTTCAGTACAATCTGGTGGTGGTGGAGGTGAGAATTTGCTCCGGTGCAAGTCTTTGAATGGAGCCAATGCTACTTTATTTTGCAGTTGCTGTGTTCGCAGTATTTCTCTGAGCTGTTGATTGTTTAATAGGACAATAATAATAACCGGATTGGTCAGTGGACAAACATTTCCTCAACGGGGTGGATATTGCAGCTTTCTCACGAGTTAAACCCAGAGGCTCAGATTGGGATGTACACACTAAAGGCTTTTATTGGCAACCAAATTATCTCCCATGTTTTTGAGGTGAAAAAATATGGTAAGTTGTTTTGAACACTGCGTGTATATAATGTGCAACAGTACAACGACAGATCTGAGGTCTTTCATTTAAAGCATTTGTTTCTGGTTTAGTTTTGCCCAGGTTTGACGTGACCGTAAACCAACCACAGAAGTACAGCGTTGCAGATGTGGGACTGAAAGTTGAGGCTTGTGCCAAGTGAGTGACACTTATTTTCTTGTCTTGTGGTTGGTCAGTTCTTGATCTTGTGATGTTTCCCAGATACACATATGGCCAACCTGTACCTGGCCAAGCCTTGGTGGAAGTGTGCCGTGATCCACTTCCATATGTTGTGGTTCCTGAGTTGACCCGTTGGTGCCTGAATCAAACCGCAAAGGTGTGACTCCTGCCTTTCAGTGGATTTATTTCTTCTGCTTGTGCTCTACTAAATTTGACTCTTTGTTCTTCTACCAGATGAATGCAACAGGCTGTGTCTCCCTTACTGTTGATACATCCATGTTTTTTAAAACCAAATTTGAAAATAATATGCAAGACACTTTTCTTGTAAATGTGATTGTCACTGAGGAGGGAACAGGTGAGCTGTTGGCTGATCTGAACCAATGGTATGTGTATGGAGGAAGTTAACTTGTTTGTTCAGTGTTTTTGTTTCTCTTTCTCCAGATGTTTTGATGTCAAAATCTGCAACAGTGTCCATTTCGTTTGAAGTCGGCAAAGTCACGTTTGTGGACCTCCCGGATTATTTCAAACCTGGATCAACAATAAAAGGAAAGGCAAGTAAAAGTTCATCCTCTGTCGCAGAAACCTTCCCATTGGTTCCCTTTCCTAACCTTGATTCCCAACAGATATCAGTGTCTCGTTTTGATGGGACTCCAATCGCAAACAAAGCAGTTTATCTCCTGGATGGTAACAGCTGGCCCAACAAACTGCTGCAGAATCTGACCACAAACCAGAACGGACTGGCCTCGTTCTCCCTTTGCACTGCTAGTCTTCCTAAAGCCGCTCTGAATCTGGTGGTACGATTTGCTATTTTGTGAAGTATAGACCATATATTCTCACACTCGCAAGAAACCCATTCCATTTGTTGTTCCCCAGGCAAGTGCGACTCCAGCGGCTGTTCATAGCTCCAAATCTCCATACTTCACTACAGATACAAGGGTTGTTCAGCTTCTCCAACCAGATTCTTCCAGCAACCCATCTAGTGAACTGACTATAGTGAAGCTCGAGCAGCCGCTCAAATTTGATGCTGCGTATCCAGTGACCGTGAAGTATTCTTTTGTTGGAGAGGCTGGAGACTACAGCACTGACATAATCTATATAGTGAGTGAACATCAGAGGGATTTTTATTTTAGAAACATTGCTCTTGCCTGTTTTATGCACCTGTTTGTCTTGTCAGGTCTTGTCCAGAGGATTGATTGTCCTCCATGGATTTCAGACGGTCAGAGCGAGGGCTTCTAATACAGTCACAAGCGGCTCTGTGTCGTTCCAGCTGTCTGTCAGTGTGGATATGGCTCCAGCAGTGCAGATTCTGGTCTACTGCGTTCTGCCCAGTGAGAATGTTGTTGTTGGTAGTGCGTCGTTTGACACGGAAATGGGTTTCCAAAACCAGGTATGATGTGCACTAGCATCTTTTGGCTTCAAGAGGGTAATTGTGACTTGTCCTAAAGCGTGTTGGTCCTTGTTCCAGGTGTCTCTACAGTTCTCTCCTGCTACGGCCGTTCCTGCTGAGGAAAATGTTCTGACCGTCTCTGCTCAAGCAGGATCTCTGTGTGGCATCAGTGCTGTAGATCAGAGCATCCGGATCATTGAGCCAGGAAGACGTCTGAGTGCTAAAATGGTATCCATGTGCAGTTGATCTAAATTCTTGTTGGTCTTGACTGGCTTTAGAATTTTATTCATGCTGATGGATCAATTGGACAAACCTATGTTATAATTCTTGCAATTTCAATGTACATTTAACACCCATTATGTGACCATAACATGCCGTAAACCAGTGACATACCAAAACTGATTTATGGTCCTAGGTGTTTGACTTGCTCCCGGTGCGATCACTATCTGGTTACCCATACAGCGTTCAGGATGAACCAGATTGTCTAGGTTTTCGACCCAGTCTAGCTTTTCTTATAGATCCTGCCTACACTGGTCCTACAAATCAAGCCTACACAACCTTCAAGGTAGAAAACCATTCATGATATATAGTCACTGAGTAATACAGAGTGATTAACTTTAAATCTGTCTTGTTTTGATTTGTTACTATGACAGAGCCTGGGAATGAAGATCGCAACAAATCTTGCTGTACAAGCCCCTCCGTGCCCGCTGTATCGACGTTTCTCAGAAAGTAGGTCTATGCAGATGGGCAGTTCTTTCCATAAACAATTCTGCATGACATGGTGAACTTGCCTGGAGTTTTAGGAGGTTATTCCTCTTTCTTTGTGGATGGGCAAATTGAGTAAATGGGTGTAAAGTTGCTTTTTCTCTTTCAGTGAATTTGAATGGTCCTCTTGAAATGGCTCCTGGTGCTCCTCCTGAAAAAGAAAGTGCTGGAGGCGACACTTCCTCTGCAGAAGTCACTGTTAGGACTTTCCAGAAACATGGTTCTGGCAGCTTGCTCAAGTGGGGTTAGTGAAGCATCTTGTGTTATTCCTTACGCTAGTTTCCCACAATCTTTACTTCTCCTGTTCCCCTTATTTATTTCTTTTGTTGTCCTTCAGAGACACTGGATCCACACAAATTCCCCTTACTGTTCCTGACACCATCACCACATGGGAGACTGAGGCGTTCTGCCTGTCCTCAAAAGGTTTTGGTCTGGCTCCTGCTCTGCTGACGGTCTTCCAGCCCTTCTTCCTGGAGCTCTCTCTGCCGTACTCCATCGTCCGTGGGGAGTCTTTTGAGCTGAAGGCCACGGTCTTCAGCTATCTGTCCAAGTGCATCATGGTATACCATGGTTTATTTTGCCATATAAAATGGATGTGTGTGTATATAGAAGGTCATGTGTCTTTGCTCCATGTGCTGTTTCATTGGCAGGTTAAAGTAACACCAGCTTCGTCCACGGCCTTCACTCTTAAACCATACACTGATCCATATTCATCCTGTCTTTGTGCCAATGGGAGAAAGACCTTCAAATGGGTTCTCTCAGCTTCTGTTCTCGGTCAGTTTTGGACTGCCTCTCTCTAAATTAGTGTATATTAGGCGTGGCTCACTTCCTGTCTGTCACTGCAGGAGCCGTCAATGTGACTGTCAGTGCTTCAGCCGAAGCATCCCGGACTCGATGTGGCACTGAGGTTGTGACCGTGCCGACGAGAGGACGCATTGACATAGTCACTCGGAGACTACTTGTCCTGGTAAATGTTAACCAGCCTTCTGGAGTTTGATCATGGAGCTCATGCTGCTTTTCTGATGTAGTTTTGTATTTATAGCCTGAAGGAGTTGAAAGGACAAACACCCAGAGTTGGTTGCTGTGTCCAAAGGGTTTGTTGCACTCAATGATTCCCCAATACATTCTCCCTGTATAGCCAAACTTTTGCCTAGCGCTTTTCTTTTTTTTCTTTTTTGGTCTGCAGGAAACATTCTTTCTGAAGACGTGACGCTGACATTTCCAAAAAATGTGGTTCAAGGATCAGCCAGATGCTCAATTTCAGTCCTTGGTAAAGCATGTCTTTGTGTAGAAACTGACAGGTGATTAGCAGAATAACTTTGTTTCTGATGTGTTTTATGCTTGACCTCTTGTAGGGGATATAATGGGTCGTGCACTGAAGAATCTGGACAGGTTACTACAGATGCCGTATGGCTGTGGAGAACAGAATATGATTGTTCTTGCTCCCAATATTTACATCCTGCTGTACCTGGAAGTCACGGGGCAACTCACTGCAGCCATCCGAGAGACCGCCACAGGATACCTTCAAAAAGGTATGGATGACTAAATTCACTTTAAATCTGTAGGAAACTAAATTCCAAGGAGGTTTAGTCCTTTTCCCCTTGGAGTGTGCCAGACTGTCTAACTCCCTGACCAATTTGCATTTTGCATTGGCTTTTGGCCTTTTCAGGATACCAAAGACAACTGAACTACAGACACAAGGATGGTTCATACAGCACATTTGGTAATGATGAATCGAATACATGGTGAGTTTCGCACTGTTCTACTGCGTATAATCTGTTGTGGCACCAGTGGTGAAGTTCAGTTTGACATCTTCTCCATGGCCAGGTTGACTGCCTTTGTCCTGAGGTCCTTTGGGCTAGCGAGGCAATTTACCTTCATTGATCCACAAGTCCTGCAGAGTGCAAAGGATTGGTTGATCAGCAAGCAGGGTTCAGACGGCTGTTTCATGCAGCAGGGAACTCTGCACCACAACGACATGAAGGTGCATTTCATATTTCTTAGCTCTACTCTATAGACTTGGCATGAGACCGTTCTTCTAAATGACATGTGGTGGTGTTTTAGGGTGGAGTTGGTGACGGCGTGACCATGACTGGCTACATTGTTGCATCACTGCTCGAACTAGGCGTCCCCACCACGGTAAAATAACATCTCCAGTAGTTCTGTGCGCTCCTTGCAGATGAGTTTTCTGATATTTGGTTGTTTTTTTTCAGGATCCCATCATTACCAATGCTCTGTCATGCTTGAGGCCTTTTGTTGGGAACCTGGGAAACACTTATGCCACGGCTCTGCTGGCCTACACCTTCAGTCTGGCTGGAGAGACCACCACTCGATCGCAGCTTTTAACTTGCTTGAACAACCTTGCCATTTCTGATGGTGAGATTTAACAGCCTCGATGTTGGTTCATCATTTGTCCAACAAATGATGTCATCACACTTTGTCATCAACCTTCTCCCCTCCATCTCATCCTAAGGCTCTAAGGTCCATTGGTCTCAGACAACATCTGGTGATACTCTGGCAGTGGAGATCAGCTCTTACGTTCTGCTAGCGGTACTCTCTGTCCAGCCTCTCACGTCAGCTAATCTGGTGTATGCTAACCGCATTGTCAACTGGCTAGTGGCCCAGCAGAATCCCTATGGGGGCTTTTCCTCCACCCAGGTGCCTCTGACTACCAAACATGAGCGCAGTCATTTATGACGAGTTTTTAATCTGGTGCTTGTTTTTAGGACACTGTGGTGGCTCTTCATGCCCTGTCGGTGTACGCTGCTCAAGTGTTCAGCTTGGACAGCTCCAGCACCGTTACCGTACAGTCCTCAGTAGTAGGAGGAGACTCTTATAGCTTCAACGTGGATCGGGACAACAGGTTGCTGTATCAGGAGAAGCCGCTGAAGAACGTTCCCGGCAAATATAGTGTTAAAGCGTCAGGATCCTCTTGTGTGTCTGTGCAGGTCTGTAGTTTCATCACCTCCCCCCCTTTCTGTTGTGCACATCCAAATGTTACTGTGCTTTGTTTGCTCTGCGCTCATACTGTAGGTTGCTTGTTTCTACAACATCCCAACACCTGTTAAAACTGCCAAAACGCTGAGCGTCGAAGCGCAGGTGACTGGAGACTGTCAACTGCTTGGAGCCAATCTTATGTTGAACTTCAGGGTGAAGTAAGAGCAGCTTTGAATTTGTGTCCTGAAAGCAGCTCATGTAAATGACGCTTCCAAAAGGAAGTGGTCTTGATCCTTTTTGACAATACCTCTTTATTTCCATCACCCTCATTCAGATACAATGGTGTAAAAGCAAGCACTAACATGGTTCTAGTGGACATTAAGCTCCTGTCGGGCTTCACGGCAGATACGTCACTGGTTCGTATGGTTTAGAAAGTCCCAAGAGGCTTTAAGCTCCTTCAGATGTAATTGTTTGTAAACTAGTGTCTTATCCTCAGCTTGGTTCTTCACCCCAATCATTTGCCCCGCTAGTGGAGCGAGTTGATGCTGAAGATGATCATGTCTTAGTGTATCTGAAAGAGGTGAGACTGTGTACACTGGGTGTATATATTCTCTAACTGCCATCTTGAGTGCTGTGTATGTGCTGCTGTTCATCCTTTTTTCTTTCCTTTCTCGCAGGTTCCCAAAGGCGTTCCCATGAGTTACACTCTGCAGCTGAAACAGGTTCTTGCAGTGAAAAATCTCAAGCCAGCGGTCATCAACGTTTATGACTACTATCAAACAAGTATGCTTTCGTCCTAATCATGCTCTGGCTGAATTCACTGTTAAAAATGATCCAGTTTATTTTCTGTTCCCTTTCAGGTGATTCGTTTGAGACTACCTACACATGTCCCTGTCCATGATTTGATTCAGTACTGGCTGTAGGACACTTGACTAGAATAAAACTGCTTTTATACAATAAGTCCTTTTTTTATTGCCTTTTTTTTGTGCCGTTTTGTTTGTCATCTGACATTTGAAGCAGGAAGTTGCAGTCTTCATGATTTTGTATTCATCCTTTGACTTCAAATCCTTGTAACATGATTGAAATGTACTTCACTCAGGCAGTGGTGGTTATTAACTTTGAGCTTGAACTTGACAATTTTCCACAAAAAGACTAATCTACAAAGCCACTTAACTGAATTTTAACCTTCCTTTCACATATTAATTCTGTATTTTGCTTGCAAGCATCCATTCATCAAGCACAGCTTGCAGATTACAAAACTACTTTGACAACCATGGCAAGAAGCTAATTTTTAAATGTAGGCATTCAGTTAGAATAATATCAGTGTAGCCAGTTTTACTATAACAAGCAATAAACAAACAATACTAGAATGTATAGTGGAGTTTCAATAAGCCTCTCAGTGAAGCAGTTTTATGTGAAGTTTAAAACGCTTCATTTTATTTCATTTAAAACTGGGAATTCTTGCTTTCCAAAAAAAGAATTTCCTTAAGTTGTAATTAATTTATGCAAAATCTATGTTTTAGCCAGAATTATTGTGCATGCAGCAGTGCTTGTTAAATGTGAACTTTAGCAGTGAAATGTTTACATGACATTCTAACGTTTACAGTTGGAGAATATGGAAAACAAGTTTTGCACGGCTGAAAACATGTCTCCAACACAGCATAAAATTACTTTAAATTGCTCAACCCTAACCGCTCCTCAAGGGTGATCCTCTACGATGCGCAAAGTGTCTGGGTCAAGAAGATCTCTACACCGCAAGAAACTTTTATTCGTTTTAATGGCCCATTAAGTCACAACAGATTTTGAATAGTGAGCCTACATGTGACGTACAACACAAAGCGCTACGCTATTACACTACGTGAACTAACTTGAGGTCTAACTTGCTAATAATGCTGTAATGGGCTTTATGAAACCTGTATGTATAGGCCCATGTATAAATTAGGGATATAATCTCATTTAATTGTATGTAACTTTTACATTTTTGCTATGTACTTGTGTTTTTGATACCTTGGCATTAAAAAATAAATAATAATGTGGATAGAGGACCTGCCCCTCCTGAAGAATACAGATTTATTTCCATATAAAGATAGAAGTGTTTGGAAAATGCTGAGGTGCAATAGGGGATTGTCTACATTATTTTTTATTATGCTGGTTGAAAGTCTCCTCATATCCTGATAGTAATCAGTGTTAAGCGGTCTAACACACATACTATTTCTCAAAATCAGGTACGCCAATATTGTTTATATAAAATATTATTTATTGAACAATAATAATGAACAATAATTTGATCTTCGGTCAAAGTACAAAGGTTAAATAAAAATATAAAGTTATAAAACTTAACTTTGTCCTCAGTCAAAACTATTTGATCGGGAACAAATAACAGATTTCTAATATTTACACTATCTACATTGCATTTGCATGTGTGGTCACCAAATACTGCAAGATGAAAATATTCCTTCCTCAAAACAAGGAGCCGGACAAAGTATCTAAAGCATTGTGTGAGCCTCATATCAGCTGTTAGATGCACAGCAGAAGGAGGAAGCAGCCGAAGACTGGAGACTCTGTGGATCCGGTGCAGGATCTTTGGAGAAGGCCGTGCCAGAAGCAGCTTTCACAGGAACTTCTGGCATTCCTCTTCATGTCTTATTCTGTGACCTGAAACAAGCAAACACAAAAGGTTACAGTCATAGATTACAATTAGAACAAAACATTTTTAAAATCTTTAAAATGAAAAGTGAATATAGTCTTCAAAATCATTTGTAGCTGATCTTAGGCTCATTACCTTAAACCATTCATGTCGAAGGATTTTCCTCAAATAAATGCGTTGTCTTGGGCTTTCCTTCAGGAGGGATCGGATCAGGAGGCAGCATTCTGTGCAGAACGACAGAAGTGAGTCAGATTATTACCTTCAACTTTACACCTGCTGTCTTTGTGTTAAGCTGTAAGATTCGACTATTCTATAAAGTACGGTCAGAAAATCAGAAAAAAATGCTTGTATTATCCAATATCTATCTTTTGGTGTTACTTTTTTGTAATTTCTTTGTTTTGTATGATTTAAATGACAGTTGGTCTTCTTTGTTGTGATGAATGCCATCTTACCGTTGGACAAGCCCGGCTCAGACCAGATGTCTTCATCCATCATTTGCCTGTCTCTTGCTTCTGGAAAGCGTCCACACACCAGCAGGAATAAGAGCACTCCCAGAGACCACACAGTCGCTGGTTTCCCGTGGTACTTGCCCTCTGTGCAGGACTCAGGCGGGCGGTAGTCTAGAGTGCCTGCAGGAAAAAGAGTTGTCTGATGGGTAAGTACCATAGCATGAATTACCGTAGCATGTGGTAAAAACATCTGGTGTTTTGAATTTTTAAAAATGCTGACTCACATGTGAGATATGGTTTATATGACACCGATTGAACTAGTCACTAGAACTTAAAGGGTTAGTTCACCCAAAAATGAAAATTAAGTCATTAATTACTCACCCCCATGCTGTACCAACCCCGTAAGACCTTCATTCATCTTCGGAACACAAATTAAGATATTTTTTATCAAATCTGAGAGGTGGATCACTGCTACTGCCTGAGACGAGAGTTCAAGAGATTTCCACGCGCATGCGCGAGAACTGAGAAGAGGACGTTCTTCTTCTAATACTTCTTGTTCAGTTCTCGCGCATGCGTCGTGGAAATCTCTTGAACTCTCGTCTCAGGCCCACAAGGAAGAAAAGGAATAGTCGAATAAAGTCGTTATTTATGTGTTTTTTTCCGGAAAAAAAGTATTCTCGTCGCTTGATAAACTTATAGTTGAGCCACTGTAAGCACACGGAATATTTAAACATGTTCTTTAATGACTTTCTGGGCCGTCAAGTTTCATTCCCTCTGGCAGCCTATGTAGCAGTGATCCACCTCTCAGATTTAATCAAAAATATCTTCATTTGTGTTCCGAAGATGAACGAAGGTCTTACGGGGTTGGTACAGCATGGGGGTGAGTAATTAATGACTTAATTTTCATTTTTGGGTGAACTAACCCTTTAAGTCCCAAACTACAGGTTTGATTCATAATTCATACCACAGAATCGTTCATAGCCAGATTCCTGCAGGAGATCCCCGCACCCGAAGTCAATCAGTTTGACCTCAAGAGTTTCTGTATTGATCAGCAGGTTCTCCAGCTTAATATCCCGGTGAAACACTCCACGGCGACAGCACATTTGAGCTGCCATTGTTGCCTGCGCCATAATAAACCGTGCTGTGTCCTCATTTAGGACGCCTTCGTGACCGTTCCAGAAATCCCACAGATCTTCACAGGGTGAGGGACGCTCCAAGACCATGATATATCGGTCAGGCTGGTCCTGCCAGTCCAGCAGCTCAATGATCTCTGAGACTTTGGGGCCGCTATTAGCAAGGGTTAATAGGCCGACCTCTAATGGGAAGCGTGCGGGATGACCAGGCTGGAACAAAGATCATTGTTATATGAAGGTGTTGTCATTATGTTTACATATTTTAATTTGAAAAACACATAGTGAGTGTAGCTTACTTACAATGTAGATGTATTTCATGTTCTGCGGCTTTCTGGCAATTTTCACTGCCACCTGATCAACAAAAAATAAATAAATTGTTACATTTCTAATATGTCAAATGCAGTAAATAGTGGAAAAATATCCACAAAAAGACTTGAAATGGATATAGTGAGACAAAATAATTTGTTGGCTAAATATTGTAAGAAAATGGCGATACCTCAAGGCCGTCCTCCAAGCGTTTCCCTTCATAAACAGAGCCGAATGATCCCTCACCAAGCATTCTGCCCATTTCATACCGGCTCAAAATGTCGTCTGCAAAAAGATGATTCATTTTAGTGTCATGGACAGCAGTGAGTTTAATGTTTGAGGTCATGGCCGTAAACTCACGCTCAGTTGTCACGTCCACTCTGTTGTTGTGAGCTGGTGCTGGACGGACTGGACTGTGATGGACTGGAGCTGGAGGGGTTTGAACCTGCTGATCTTCAACACCACTGGATACAGCTTCCTGAAGACCATGATCCTCTGATTTAAAAAATAAAAGTTCTGTTTAAATATTTAAGACAAGTCCTGGAAAAATTATGTAGACTTTCTGATGTACAGAGCACTAATAAACAGAGCATTTCCACATTCTCAACTGGTCACTGGATTTACCCTCAGCGTGTCTCTCACTAATGGTTGCAGTGGTCTGATCCTCCACTTTCTGAGCCTGACCTGAGCCACTGCTGTGAAGAGAGAGATGCTCTCCAGAACTCCAGTGAAGAGAGAGCAGATCTACACAACTACTCTTCTTCCTCTGTCTCTCCTGACTAGCACTTTCCTCACTAACAGGCTGATGATATACATAGAGCACATACAAGAGATTTGACCTTGATTTATTCCCATATCACAATAAACAAAGAACATTTAAAACAAATGCACAAAAAGGTGTCAAAATCTTCCAAATGTTAATATTCAAATTAATTTGTAGCTTATAGGGCCAATACCTTAAACCATTCCTGGAGAAGTGCTGGACTGTGATGGACTGGAGCTGGAGGGGTTTGAACCTGCTGATCTTCAACACCACTGGATACAGCTTCCTGAAGACCATGATCCTCTGCAGCACAGGCACTGGACTGGACACCATTCTGATCTAAAGCAGGGAATATCAAACAAAAGCATGTTTCAAACTAATAATTATAATTATTAAGCTTTGGATACTCATATTATGGCTATTCTTCTGGTAAAATGTTTTAATTTTTAAACAATCCTAGTTTAAATATGTCAAGACATGTCTTGGAATAAAAAATAAATCTGATTATTGCCTCGATCAAACTTCAGTTGTATTTTGATATATTATAGTGTGGTCATATATGGTAATTAATGACACTGATAATCTCCAATGGTCATTTGATTTACCCTCAGCTCTTCTCTCAGTTATCGGTGCAGTTTTCTGGTCTGAGATGATGCCGCTCCAGTCACAGTAATGAAGCTTCACAAAACTCTCCATCCTCCTCCTCTTTCCCATTGGCATCTCATCTTCCTCAGCGCCAGCACTAACGGGTTGATGGTGTTCAGCCGCATGGGTGCTGGATATTGAGGATGCGCTTTGATGGGAGTCGGACACCTGAGCGCTAGAACGACGCTTTCTCTTCAGTGCCGGACCTCTGCGAGAGTGTTTAGAGGAAGTGGACGGACGTCCATCATCTGGGCTCTGCTGGCTGTCTCTCTGCCACTCTCTCTCCCTGTCAGCCGGACCTGTGGACACAGAAACAAACTCACAAGACAGAGGTGTTAAATATCCGGGAATAAGCTCCTGGCTCTGTGCCTGGGACGGGCCTGGCATCCTCCTTCAAACTGCAATAAAAACAATACAAAATACAATACAATAAAATACAATGCTCCTCAGAAATACCCCTCCCCCCCCCAAAAAAAAACCTCCAAACTCCCTCTAAAATAAGAAAAGAACAATACAATTAAAGAGTCCTCAGAAATAATATGAACTTTTAAAAAATAAAACGATGTAACGTTAGCTATATTATCCCATCTCCTTCTAGAATAAAAGTCTCCTCTATGAAATCCTCCAAACAGCTTCAAAATATCAAGATCAGCTCAGAAAATATTCAGCAAAAGTCTCTGAATTCGCCTCGTCTCTCAACCAACAGATAGCGATCAAAGTGTTGATATTTGCAGTCAGAATTCATAACACGCGTCGCCATAGCAACTCAAATTCGAATCACTAATATGCACGCACGCGCACCCGAAGTCGCGTGCGTGAGCAGAGAGCGTGAGCGCACATCGAATCTGCAAACAAACCGAATCTGTTCATGCAGGACTGAATGTAATTATTAAATAACCATTTAACTAGTGATATAATAATGTATATTTACTGCTTAGCTACAAAATGGAAGTTTAAAATTCAACTATTACAGCATGAAATAAGGTACCATGAATCAGTGAATTTGAGTTTGATGCGGCAATATTATCAGTAATAAAATAATCATTAAAAAATGTAATCATTAAAAAAAAGTATCAGACATTTACTGTATGTCAATTCGGTTCAGAGATGAATACTAATGTTGTCCACCAGAGGGAGCCACAGGATAGCAAACCCTTTACGGTCACAGTTAAAGGGTAACTAAACCCATGGTCAGAGCCTGACTCCACCCACTGGAAATTTTTGAAAAATGCTGGAAAAGTGGGCGGAGCCCAGCGGAGATAGAGGGGATGAACCGAGGGCAGTTAAATACTCTATCCTGATCGTTTTCAATACTTGCTATTCCAACTCCTGACTCTCTACAGTGGATATGACGAAACTCGTACCAAGGGCGTGGTGAAGTGGAACCTGCTTATGTCACCTCCCGCCCCTTACGTCACGTACCACCGCAAACACCCAATAGGAAAATTCAACTGCAGTAGCCACCGTTCAACCTGAAGAGGGAAGCACTCAGACGTTTTTACACCATATATTGTAAAATTAAAACACTTTACACCCAAATGTCAAAAAAGTTACTCGAATCAATGAACAGCACTAATAAAGCCCCATTCTTACAGATCATTAACTAAAAAAAGTTGGTTTAGGGTTTAGTTACCCTTTAAAGAAGAATGTCATATACACCTAGGATGACTTGATGATGTTGAGTAAATCATGGGGTAATTTTCATTTATGGGTGAATATCTCTTTAAGTGCTGCCCATAGAGATGTTGCCGGCCTTTTGGGACTGGAAAAAAACTTATCACAGGGTTTTGCGGCAATTTCTATTGGCTTCAACTTTAAAAAAAGATGTTGCTGCATATATTTTAACTTGCTGTAGCTGCTATTGCTATAGTGACCTGCTAGATGTTGGGTAAACCCAATCAGGCTTTAAAACCTGTGCTGTTGTGCCCGATTCCAGTAATAAATAAACCTTTTGTACACATAATTATTTGTGTTGACCTGGGCCATTGCCTCCAAAAAACTCGTGTTTGCTTACAGTAATGTTCCAAACAATGCGTTATCCCACGATTTATCCCCTGTGTAAGATGACTACCAAGGCTGTGGTCACAGCTTTAAACCAATTTATTTCCATTTTCGGTATGCTCAAGATTATTCAGAGCGATTGAAGGACCAGTCTTGTGCATATAACGCTTTGAGTCAAGCTGCGTCAAAGCGTTTTCATCAGTCTCTGAAGTCGTTGTTACGCACTTACTATGTTGAATTGAATCAGGATTGGGAAGAGGGTCTGTCTTGATGCTCGTAGCCTGGAGGTGACACAGGAGAGTTTGGGTTTTAGTCCAAAAATGTTTTGGCCACACAGAGCATGGGTCAATTAATACCCATGGCTCTTGACGATGCACTGAGGTCTTAAGTAGCGAAACAATCGGCCTATGCAAGAAACTGAAAACTATATACAATATTTTTCCACGTAATCCACAGCCTCAGCAAATAGTCCAGAGCGTATTCATACCAGTCTGGAGCACGAGCTACCTGTCACACAATGACGTATGCGCAGGAGCAAACTCACACATGAGTGGATGCTGTGTTTGTTTACAACATAAAGAGAAGACACGTGTGTTGTTTTGTTCATCAAAATTGTACTTGTGCTTATCCTGGACTAATTAAAATTGCTTGCGCAATCTCAATAGGGGAGATTGACTTTTCACCAGATACCCAACGTTTGAGCTTGTGCGTATGCATCATTAAAATAAATGTTTCATTTAGAATTGTTGCATGTGGTCTCCCTTTTGGTTGTAACAATATATTTTTTCTTTCTGCTGGTGCCCTCTAATGCACAGTGTGTCAACTTTGACCATTGGGTGGCACATATCCCCTTTCTTGTTACACAGCAGAAAAAGGAAGGAAACAGTAGGAAGCAGTGCTGGTAGAATGCATGGAGTGAAATCTCCACTCAGGATTGGTCACTTGTCTGTTGCCTGGCTACCAGTTTTTTTGAAGCTGTTGATTAGTAAAACAAGCAATGACAAGTGTCTCATTTACTCCTGATGACAAGTCAATTATGGTTTGCTGTTGAGTAAATGTGCACCTGAGGGTGAGATGAGATTGAGATTCATTAGAGGTGTGCATGCAACACATCTAAACACACTGTGAATGCACTGATGCAATATGCGGCTGCTCGCTATTCAGGGGTCAGTTACATAATACTTGTTTTAAAAGTTTTTTTTTTTTTAAAAACCCGCAACTATCATAGTATTAAAGTCAATTACATTTACAACAACATAAAAAAAAAAAATCTTGTGGAAGATTTGGCCCATAGCGGCTTTTATGATGGTACTTGCGATGTAAATGTAAACCACCCGTTGCAGTGTTGTCTGTCTGAACCAATATAGTATGTGCTTGTCCTGCAGCAACGGTCAAAACCGGTGCAGAGCCAGATGGCAACTCGAGATGTTGACACATTTTTCCAGGGTGTTTACATTTTTCCAGAGCTTCTCAGGGTCCTTCAGGGCATCGTGATGACCCATATTTGACTTCAAATTTGCTATGGTGACGGTTTAGACCGTCCTCTATCAGTGTGTCAAATTTCATAACTTTCCCACAGGCGGTTCTATGGGCTACCATAGACTTCCAGAGCGGAAGAAGAATAAGAATAAGAAGAAATGGCTAATGATAGAATGGAATGTTTCTCTAATAATCACATAAACCAATTAAAACAATTTCTTAAAAAAACATTTTGAACGATTAAAAAAAACTTTTAGAAATAACGTTTTCATAACTTATTGGGAATGTTCGCACACAAAAAAAAAATGGTGATTTTTTCCACAAAAATTTTTTTAGCTGAGTTACTAATGAGCGGACAAGTTGAATCAGGTTTGATAAGAGAGACATCTAAACTGTGCAGAGCTGGACTACTCCAGGTTTAAAGTTGACAACCACTACTCTATATGACTGTCCTTTTTTTTTGTAATTGTGTTTTTCCTATATGCTAACACAGATGAGGCATAACTAATGAAAGTATAAAGTACATACTATCTACCTTTTTCATTATTCCAGTAGATTGAGGATTTATACTGTTAACTTAATGATCCAATGCAACACAATTCATGAACGATTTTGTCACTTAATTTCAATGTGTGTCTAACGAAGTTTGCTTAATTGTTCAATTCTGACAAAACCTGCATTTGAGATGTAAACAGCAAACATACTCAATTAAATGAGCTATACATGTTTTGAAAATTACAAAGATAAATTAGACAATGATAATTATATCTACCTTCATGAGTGACAGCTTTACCAGTTTACTTACAATTGATATTCTGTAAAAATGTTGACCAAAGAGGATTTTGGCTGAAATATTTTAAGAGTTAAGATGTTTTTAACAGTATTTTTAAACCAGGAATAAAATAAAGCATAGACCAGAGGATTCAGACCTGAATTTGTATACACAACCCATGTCAAAAAACTTATGGTTGTGGAAGAAATTACTGACATAGAACAGATATAGTACGGAATATAACACAGCAGATAAACTGTCACAATAATTCCTAATGTCAGAGCAGCTTTGCGCTCAGATTTTCTCCTTACTGAACCTTCCATTACACATTTACCACCCTTCATCAGAGAGTTTATAACTTTCACTTGCTGACGTGCAACATAAAATATCCTCAAATATAACGTTATGATCAGGGTACATGGAAAAATAAAAGACATGAACAGATCAGTAACTCTCCAGGCAAAACCCACCGTAACCGAACACTCTCCATAACACATGTCTGTTCTGTGTGAAGTGTCAAAATATCCATTATAAATTACAAGGATAGTGTTATAAGTTGAAAAAGAAAGCCAGCTCAGACCGATGCTCACTAAAGTTTTAGTTGTGGTTATTTTCTGTGGGTATTGTAAAGGGTGACACACAGCCACATAACGATCAACAGCAATTAAACCTAAACTACTGAAAGATGCTGAGAAGACCAATCCAAGGATTATCATAAACAGTCTACAGTAAGTGTCTCCAAAGTACCAACACGTCTCAATCAGCCTAGTGCCCTCTATGGGTATCACAATAAGTCCCATAAGTAGGTCGGCCACAGACAGAGAGAGAATAATCAGGTTGGTTGGAGTGTGAAGCTTCTTGAAGTGAGAGATGGAGATGATCACCAGCAGGTTCAGAAACACAGTCCATGCTGATAGGAATGATACAAACACATACATGATATTGTATTCATATTTAGAGCGTTTTCCCTTGATACATGATGAGTTGATGGCAGGAAAGCATTGAGTCTCACGATCTTCTGTCTCATAGGCCATGACTGAGTCTCCTCCTGTGAGGAGTTTGTTCTGCTCTCCTTTCATTTATACAGTGTCTGGATCAGATGGACCAACCCCTCTGACGCCCACTCTGATGTATTTTTTTTTTTTTTTTGTGTGTGAATAATTTATTTTTTGAACATTAGCTTTGAAATACAAGCCATTTATTCAGTCCAGTTTAGGATTCTCAGACGCTGTTCAAAAGCAAATGCATTCGGTTTTAATTTCTTCACTGTTTTGTTATTGTTTTGTAGTTTCACATGAATGCACAAGTGGAACTGAACTAAACACAGGTGTGGTGGTTATTGCTTTAACCAGTTACCCAGCTAACAGGGGACGTTCCCAGAACTTTCACTAAAAAGTTATGTAAAAGTTATGTAAATGTTAGCTAAAAAAACGTTCCTAAAATAATGTTTCTGGAACAGTCTTAATGTTTCCTTTCCATAGTTAAATACATTTTCATAATATTGAGAGAAAACATTTTTAGAACAACATTCCCAGATAACAAAAATATGTTCTTAGAATGTTTCACTAACATTCCCATTAAGTTATTAACGTTATTTCTGAATGTTTTTTAAACGTTGATGCGTCTTTGGGGACCCCCACTGGGGCCCATGGGCACCGGCAGGCCATTACCACGGCCTGCTATGCCTTCACTCTCCCAACAGAGTCAGACTGTAATTTCTTCATTCCAACTCAGAAGTAAACTGCAACTGTACCATCACTGAATGGGCAACCATCAACTCTTCTTGGCCTTCTCGGTACGTTCGAGTTGCTGTCCTGCGTGGTCGCACCAGGCCCCAGGGCAGCAGGCCTTGACTTACAACCAGCCATGTGCTCACAGAGAGAGAGAGAGAGAGAGAGAGAGAGAGAGAGAGAGAGAGAGAGAGAGAGAGAGAGAGAGAGAGAGAGAGAGAGAGAGAGAGAGAGAGAGAGAGAGAGAGAGAGAGAGAGAGAGAGAACTTTCAACCAGAATGATCAAACAAACCATTCCAGTTGCTCACCATTTCTTCATTCAACGCAGAAGAAATCGATTGAATACTCATGGAACCATCAAAATCCTTCTTCAAGAACTTCACGAAATGCTTTCACTGCAAGTATACATTTAATTAGGTGCTCTAAAAATTATAAGCTGATGGTTCTTTTCATAGTTAAATGGATATTTTCCATAGTTCCATTTCCTGCTTCCAGTTTCATTCTGTCACTTACCATTTTACCCACGTATGTGTAATTGTGTGTATGTTGTGTTTAGATTAGTTATGTTTGTGATTTAGTTAATAAAACTTGTGCACTATACGTATTTGATTCTGATTATCTGCCCTGCAAACAGAGTCTAGATGCTGACTAAAATGCTCTTTGTAGTACTGTAAAACAGAAAGTTATTGCCCAACCCCAGAAATTAACATTTCTATGAATCAATTAATAATCAAAATTGAGGGTGCGGGGTGCGGTCGTAGATGGCCACCCAGCTCAAGGGATCTGGAGTGGTCATCATCTCGATTAGCACATCAATTGCCTCGAATTGATGGCTGTATTTCTGACCCTGAAGTACTTCTTCCAACAGTTAAAGGGTTCTGATGTCCTAGAGCGAGTGGACAACACTACGTTAGTTGCCTACATAAATCGCCAAGGTGGGCTGCGTTCAGCCCGTCTGAACAGGCTAGTGCAGCAGGTTCTGCTTTGGACTCAGGACAGGTCCCTGTCCTTCAGGGTGATTTACACCCCATATAATTTAAATGTGGGAGCATACTTTCTGTCAGGCTGGGACACACAGGGAATGGAAATGCCACTCCGAGTTAGTCCAACCGATTTGGGAAAGATTTTATTAAGTAAAGGTGGACCTCTTCGCTTCACAGGAAAGAGCGTAATGTCTCCTCTACTTCTCTCTGAATGACCCAGCCCCCTGGGTCTCGACAGCATGGCCCATGCATGGGCATGACTGTGTCTTTATGAATTTCCAACGATCGCTCTGCTCCCAAAGAGTCCTGAGCAAGGCCCGTCCTGGTCAAAGCTATTTTGCACCCTCACCCTGACCATCTTCCTAAAGTTGCATTCTCAACCGTATATCAGTTATCAGATTTTATAGTTTGGATGTTCATGTTACTCTGGGCCCCCATGCCCTTGAGTCGCCATCCCAACCTCATGCCTGAGGCCTTTCTCATGTTTGTGTGCACACACTACACAACCTTGAGGGGTCCAGACACTTCCAGTGTGGCAGTGTTGTGTATTCTTCCCTATAGGGCTGTCAGCGCAGCACTGAGAGTAGCTTTTGCTGCACTGCATTGCCACACTGGGGGTGTGTTCAGGACATCTCTTCAGACAAAGTGTCCTGAAAACACACCTGTTTCACATCTATTTATAGCCTCTTATGAGAGCGCATTACAATGATGTCATCACCATCTTGGGACGAGACTCTGGAATGGCGGTGACAATCTTGGACGAGACTCTGTAATGGCGGCGGCAATCTTGGACGAGACTCTGGAATGGCGGCGGCAATCTTGGGCGAGGCTCTGGAATGGCGGCGGCAATCTTGGACGAGACTCTGGAATGGTGGCGGCAATCTTGGCCGAGGCTCTGGAAGGGCGGCGACCATCTTGGGACGAGGCTCTTGAATGGCGGCAGCCATCTAGGCAGAGGGCTCTGGAACGGTGGTGACTAGTTGTGAACTTTTTCTTCTAAAGTGTAGGAACTCAGAAGCTAAGACCAGGAGACTTGGTTGTATCTTCAGCAAGATTCTTTATTGAGAAACACGATCTGTTGGTAGCTGCAGTCCTCATCAAGTCAAGTCTAACTAAGAGAAACATTCCCTTGCAATTTATACACATTTAGGGGCAGGGCTTAACATTGTGATGAACAAAGCATGTAAATGAGCTGAGACATGAGAACAGAACGGTGGAGGACTTCTCGTACTGAGACAAGAACTCCAAGACAAACGGTTTCATTAATAAAATAGCAGGTGTTCAAACTTGATCAGCATGAGTCTTCACACGGTGAGACACAAGAACAGGAAAGGCATGGAATTCTCGTACTGAGACGGGACAGTCAGGAATATCCCGCTGGGAACCCCTACCGTTTGCAGAGATTTCCTGGTCTCATCATTTATAAACTTTCTCAATATAAAACACTATTGTACTGGAAATCTAAATTAAACATTTAAATAAAATTTGTAATCCTACGCTATCTTTGGATGAGACTCTGGAACGGAGGCGGCCATCTTGGGAAGAGACTGGAATGGCGGCGGCCATCTTGGAATGAGACTCTGAAACGGTGGCAGCCATGTTGGGAATAGGCTCCACTGGACCAGGAATAACAGAGCTGCCAACTCACGCATTCAGCGTGAGACTCACACAATTGACACTTTTCACACACTCTCACGCCACACATCTATTTTCACACGCAGAGAAAAATCGAGAAGCAAAGAGGACACTCACACCGACAGACAAGACAGAGCAGGTTTCTTTTGATATAAAACAAATTCTCAGCTCTCAGATTCTGTAAATTTTATTACGAAATTCAAACAATAAATACCGTTTTGCCGCTTTTAAATATGACTTGATAGATCGCTGTAGCGCCTGGTCGGCACTGTGAACTAATAATCTCTCTTTACTATAGTTAATAGTAAATAAACACAAATGAACAATAATAGGTAGCCTATGATGAAAGATACAGTACATATTACCGAAATGTATATGCCTCATACATAATATCGATGAATCAGATGTTTTTCAACCGCGGAAAGAGGTCAATAAAACAGCTGGAGAACAATGTCACATAAAATTACATTTACCTCAGAAAAAAACATTAGTATAATGTATTAGTATAAATTACTATTTTGCTAAATATGTGCACTCTTACATATTTATTATATTTTTACTTATATCGTTAAAATATTATAAAGTTATAATAATAAAAACTGCATTATTTTTATATTTATTATATTTGAGTTGTATCTTTAACATTTAATAATACCAGCTGACAGGGCTCTCTGTAGTCTTTGTTTATAGCATTAGGTGAGATTTTCTTTATTGAGAAAAATTAACAGTTAAAAATTAAAAATTAATCAGTCAGAGGAATCCCCTGGTCGCGAGCCCATGACTCGTCAACGAAACTTCCCTCGGCTCCAGAGTCAATTAATGCAACGCAGGAAACAGAAGAACCAGGCCACCATAGAAAAAGGGGAAAAGTAGTGCGGGTTCTGGGCGGAGGTCCTAATGTAGTAGCGATCGCCAGTAACCCTCTTGGTGCGAACAGGACGGCCGAGGGACGTGAGAGAACGGCGCGAGGCCGGTGGTGCGATTGATAATGAGCAACACCTGTGAGCACACCGGTCTCGCATCTCTCACTGAGGAGCCGAAGCATAAAAGAGGAGCGACGACGATGATGATCGAGAGAGGAACTGGCCTGTATTTTGGTTGAGTATTGTTTTTTGTATTTGTGTTTTATTTTAGCCAGCAGTCGTCCGCGAGGGGCTCCTGGCCGTTATGTTTATTTTGGGTAAGCCAGCAGTCGTCCGCCAGGGGCTGCTGGCGGTATTTTAGTTTGTTTATTTTATTTTAAATAAAGTACGTTTAAATGTTCGCCGGTTCCCGCCTCCTTCTTCCCTGAACAGTGCTACACTGGTGCCGAAATCCGGGAAGAGGCAGGAACGCGCTGTCAGAGAGTCCTCGCCGCTGTGGGGTATCCGCGGTGCCATCGAGCATGGTGCACGAGTCGCCGCCGCTCGCCGTGGCCCGGAGCCTGCTGCCATCCGCCAGAAGGGGAGGAGCAGGGAGCGGGGGACTCGAGGCCATGGACGCTCGAGGCGGTGCGCTGGAGTGAGTTTCCGGTGGGACGGTCGAGCTCGCTGCTGGCCGCCCTGGTATTGGAGGGGCGGCTGCCATCCGGGAGGGAGAGGAGGAGTCGCCGCCGCTCGCCGTGGGCCGGAGCCTGCTGCCGTCCACCAGCGAAGGGGAGGAGCAGGGAGCGGGGGACTCCTACCGTCTGCCCAAGGCACCCGAGGAGCCGTCGCGGTCCACCAGGCGGTGGAGGAGCGTCGAGACGTCCACCGAGGGCTACCCAGCGTCACCGCCAGGCACCGCGGAGGAGATTGCCCAGCTGGTGGGGGACCAGATGGCAGCGCGTTGTGGGAACCGGACTATTTTTTTTTTCCTCTCTCCCCTCTCTCGATCTGTCGCTCCTCATGCTTCCGTCTCCGTTTGCCTCGGCTTGTCGGTCCATACCCCCCAGGGATCGCCGCCGCCGGGGGGAGTAGGCACAGGCTCGTGGGTACCCCCCGGCCTGTGAGGGGCGATGGGGGTATGTGGCGAACAGGACGGCCGAGGGACGTGAGAGAACGGCGCGAGGCCGGTGGTGCGATTGATAATGAGCAACACCTGTGAGCACACCGGTTTCCCATCTCTCACTGAGGAGAGGAAGCATAAAGGAGGAGTGACGACGTTGATGATCGAGAGAGGAACAGGCCTGTATTTTGGTTGAGTTTTGTTTTTTGTATTTGTGATTTATTTTAGCCAGCAGTCGTCCGCGAGGGGCTGCTGGCCGTTATGTTTATTTTGGGTAAGCCAGCAGTCGTCCGCGAGGGGCTGCTGGCGGTATTTTAGTTTGTTTATTTTATTTTAAATAAAGTATGTTTAAATGTTCGCTGGTTCCCGCCTCCTTCTTCCCTGAACATTGCTACACCTCTCTCTACTGGCGAGCCTTTGCTTTTAACGGACAGAGTGAGACGAAATGATTTGCAGACCTGCAATATAGGCATAGGCGGTTGACGATTCGCCGTTCACGTTCAGGGGCGGAGATGCGATTTCCCCCAATTGCATAGGTTCCGGCTCAGGGACCACGGAATAAGAAGAACCAGAGACAGGGACGGAAAAGAGACCAGCTTCCATGCTCCGAGCCCAGCGGCGTAGGTCAAAGCGTCTTTCGATGCGTATGGTCAAGTCGATGAGGGGATCTAGACGAGTAGGTAGCTCCTGGGAGAGAATCTCGTCCTTGGGGTCAGCGTTGAGTCCCTCCACAAAACGAGCGATCAGCGCAGGCTCGTTCCAGCTGCACGTGGTTACCAGGGTTCGGAACTCAATCGAAAAATCAGCAGCCGAGCGTCTTCACTGACGTAGTGTTGAGAGAAGACGTGATGCCTCAACCCCGTGAGCGCAGTGGTCGAAAACCCAGATCATCTCCTCCTTGAAAATAGCATAGCGAGTACAGCATTCCGCCTCAGCCTCCCAGACAGCCGTTCCCCACTCACGAGCCCGTCTGGTCAGAAGGGAAACCACAAAAGCAACGGTCCTTAGCATAAGTGAGAGATTGGAGGGAAAAAAAACACCTCACACTGGGTTAGGAATGAATAACACTCTGTGGGCTCACCTGCGTAACAGGGAGGATTATTATTCCTGGGCTCGGGAACGTCAGGGGTCCTTGGGGAGTGCGGAGGCTCTGTGCGAAGACAATAAAATTGCTGAGACAAATCGGACATCTGGGCAGTCAGAGAGTCCACTGCGTGCCGAGTAGCAGAGAGTTCCTGCTCATGCTTGCCCAGCATGGCTCCTTGAAGCTCGACCGCCATCTGGAAAGGATTATCCTCCGCTGGGGCCGTTCTGGCGAGATTATTGAATCAGATGGAAAACAGAGGACCCAAGCGCAAAATGCAGGTAAATAATGTCTCTTTAATGTAACAAAGGTAATTGGCCACTTAACGGGCAGAAGGCAGTTCAACAGAAATATTCTTCTTGAAATAATAACTCAGGTAGATAGAAGACCCCGGACTGGACACCAGAAGTCAGCGGGCAGTCAACGTTAAAGTAGCGGGCAGCGGGAGACTGGACGCGGGGTAGGACCAGCCTTCAGCAACAGATTAACTGGGCAGAATACAGATCAAATTGATAAAGAGCAATTAATGAGAAAAGGCATCACCAAACAGGGATCCGGTAGGACACAGACAGGACTCAGACGGGGTTCAGACGGGGCTCAGACAGGGTTCAGACAGGGTTCAGACAGGGTTCAGACAGGGTTCAGACAGGGTTCAGACAGGGTTTGAGTAGTGACAGCATAACATATACTAGAACCTTCCTTAAAGGTACCATAACCCATTATCATAACATCTCTCCCCCCTAATAATCAACATTACCAACCCTTAACAGCCCAAACAGAATGTCTCTTTTTCAGTATCCCCATACAGGCTATTTAACAATTAACCCTACTATGACCTAAAGATTAAGCCTATTAGGTGCTTTCATTTGGCGTCCTGATCTCCTTAAAGTCTCTGAAGTTTCCTCAGGGACGATTGGTACACTTCCTGGAGGCACAAGTGCCCCCTGTGGCACAGAGAGAGCTGTTATGTCAGAGTTCTCTCGTTTTTCAGCCCTTTCCACTTGATCCTCACACTCCTGCTGCTCCTCCACATGACGGCTCCTCACCTCATCCTGATGAGGATGGACATCACGTCCATCTGACAGCCTCACTACACATGAGCGGGGACCCCTTTTTTTCACAACGGCTCCCGGCAACCAGCGCTGACCTCTGGCGGAATTCCTGACAGAGACCGTCTCACCTTCCCCGAAGCTCCGTTCTCTTGCATGCTTGTCATGCCGAGCTTTCTGCTTCTCTTGCTGGATTCTCACTTTCTCCCCAACATCAGGATGCAGCAAATCTAGGTGAGATTTCGGTTTCCGACCCAGCAACATATCCGCGGGCGCCAGGCCGGTAGTAGTCTGCGGAGTAATCCAATATTGGAACAGAAAACGAGAGAGGTTAGTTTCAACATTTGCCCCTGACATCTTCTTTAAAACGGTTTTCAACGTCTGCACCGGTCTCTCGGCCAGCCCGTTCGATGCCGGATGGAAAGGTGCTGTACGAATGTGTCTAATTCCATTCTTCTTGACAAATTCTTGAAACAGCTCTCCTGTAAAGGTCAGTCCATTATCAGTTACAACTACATCCGGCAGTCCGTGTATTGAAAACTCTTGGCGCAGTGTTTCAATTGTCACAGCAGATGTAATGTTTTTCAAATTGTGTGCCTCCAGCCATTTGGTGCGAGCATCCACCATGACCAAAAACATACGCCCCATGAAAGGACCCGCAAAATCCAAGTGCAACCTGGACCAAGGCCTGTTAGACCAATCCCAGGTCTGAAGAGAAACGGGTGGGGGCATTTTCTGGTTTTCCTGTCACTCCCTGCAGCGTTGGACCTTGTTTTCGATATCTTGATCCATATTTGGCCACCAGACATAGGCCCTTGCTAAACTCTTCATGCGTGAAACCCCAGGATGGGCTATGTGGACCTCCTGTAAGACTCTGGCTCGCCCTGGCAGAGGCACCACCACTCTTGAACCCCATAAGATGCAACCATCCTGAATTGAGAGCTCATTTTTCCTTTTCTCAAAAGGTTTCAACTCTGCGTCCGCAACAATGGATGGCCAACCCTGTAGCACGAATCTTTTGACTTTTGTCAAGACCTTGTCCCTTTCTGTCCAAGCTTTGATCTGCTTCGCACTCACTGGAGAGTCACTCAACTTTTCCAGCAAGAAAACAGTTTCAGGAGGCAGAGGAGTGGACACAGGGGTGTCTGGAAGTGGCAATCGGCTCAGTGCATGCGCATTGGCATTCTCCTTCCCCGCTCTGTACACTATACGATATTGATAGGCAGAGAATGTCAGTGCCTCCCTCTGGATACTAGCCGACGCCATGGAAGGGACACTCTTATGCTCACTGAACAGGCTCATCAACAGCTTATGGTCTGTGAAAACTGTGAAGGAATGGCCGTAGAGATATTGGTGAAAACGCTTCACAGCAAATACCACGGCCAAGCCCTCTTTGTCTAGTTGAGAATAACCCTTCACTGCTTTTGTAAGCAATAGGTTTCTCTGAGCCCTCCTCCATTATGTGTGACAGAACAGCCCCAATGCCATATGGAGAGGCATCACACGGCACTGTAAGCTCCTTCTCGGGGTCAAAATGGACTAACACACTGGCTGACTGCAGCAGATTTTTGACTTTGGTGAAAGCAGCCTCCTGCTCCCCTCCCCACTTCCACTGGCAATCATGATGTAACAGCCTGTACAACGTTACCATCCCCAGGAATGACTTAAGCTTTGACACATTTCCAGGCTTGCGGGCCTCCTTGACGGCCCTGACTTTTTCGGCCACTGGAAAAATGCCATGGGCTGATATTTGATGTCCCATGAAGGTTACACTCTCTGCCTGGAATGTACACTTGCATTTTTTTAGCGCAGACCTGCCTTCGACATCCTCTTGAGCACCTGGTCGAGGTTACTGACATGCTCCTCTTCTGTCTTCCCTGTGACCAGAATGTCATCGAGGTATACTGCCACGTTTGGAATTCCCTGCAACAGGTTTTCCATTGTTCTCTGAAAAATGGCCGGGCTAGACGCCACCCCAAACACCAGCCTGTTATATTTAAACAGCCCCTTGTGAGTGTTGATCGTGACGTATTGCTTTGACTCCTCTTCCAGCAACAACTGCTGATAGGCATGTCTCATATCAAGCTTAGTGAAGGTTTTGCCTCCCGTCAGCATTGAGAACAAATCTTCCACTCTTGGGATAGGGTTTGTCTCCACCTTCGCTGCTTGATTGATTGTCTGCTTATAGTCTCCACAAATGCGGACTGTACCATCCTCTTTTAGCACAGGAAAGATTGGGCCTGCCCAGTTTGAAAATGTAATTGGCTCAATGATATAGTGTTAATTTTGGCACCTATTTTTAATTTAGTCTTAGTCTTAGTCTTGTGCCAAATGTCCTTGTTAGTTTTAGTCATATTTATTCATTCACATATCTTTTTTTGTTAGTCAAGTTTTAGTCGACTAAAAGACTCCTCATTTTAGTCTAGTTTTAGTCAAAACAAAACTCAATATATCTTAGTCAAGTTTTAGTCAAAACCTTTTATTCTTTTTTTTTTAAATAACAAATTATTTCTGAGATTATTTCTGATAACCATTTCAGTCAAATAGTGTTTCACGCTTCTCAAATATTGGTTAAATGTCATAATTACCTGACAAAATACTCTTGTTGAATGATTTTTGTTGAAGGCAAATTTGTTAAACGTGTCTGGTTTTCTGAAGTTGTTCTGAAAGTATTTTATTTTGAACTAACACAATTCAAAATCTGGGGCCCAACAGTCTCCTATTGACAAGTTACAAAGGTTTTTAAAACTGTTTTTGGTTGCCTTGTGTCTCATTTTTCTGTTCAGACCAGAAATAAAATAAGTATATACCCAGAAAAACTGAAAAGAATAGGCCTACTGTAGGCCTAAAATACAACCTATTTACATTCTAGGTTGGTCTTGAGAAATAACAAACAAATTAGATTTTGCAAGGCTTAACAATTAATATTTCTGCTAGGTAACTGGTTGATTTACAGCGTACCTGTAGATGTTTTTCCCCGATATTTTTTGTCCGCAGTGCTTCCCGTCAGTTATAATGACACCTGATTTTGACTACATATTACGTTTTGTTTTGTAGAAAGCCTTTCTTAAAGTGAATTTCGTTTTGTATAAATTGTATCTTCATTTTGATCAATGTTTCATCAACAAATTGCCTGGATTAATAAACGAGAAGCAAATATAGTACACAATATAATCCGGACACGAAGGTGCGGGTGCGTGAACTGGAGCGCGTCTCATAAATGAACTGAAACTCAGCGTATAAGATACTTGCCTCACAGACCTGAGAAGAATATCTATAGAAAGCCTGAAATGTCTTTTTTTTTAACAATTCAAAACGAAAAGAAATGGGCTGCTCTCTGCTTATGTAGGCTAATCCGTATGAAGTGTGCATTTCTCTCTATAGGCGCGTTCACTACTGCGAAGATGGTGAGTCAGAATCCTCAACTTTATCTTTGCAGACAACACTTTCATAAAACACTAGTTTATTAATAAACAAATCAAATGTTTAATGCACAATCATTACTTTTTCCGTTTTTTTGTGCGCCACTGTGGGCGTTCTGAGCGAGCGGCGCGTAATCTTCAGAAATGTGCTCTCCGCTCTAGAGTAAATATTACCACTCCGCTCACATGCTCTGGTCTGAGACAATGGCCCCGTTCACACTGCAGGCAAAAGTGGCCCAAATCCAATTTTTTTGGGGTCAAGTGACCAGGTCAGACTTCTTCAGAGATAGTGTGAACACTCAAATCTTGCCCAGATCTGATTTTTTCAAATCAGATTTAGACCACATATATATGTGGTCCTGAATCAGACCCAGATCTGATTTTTTTCAATGCGTCGGCAGTGTGAACAACCAAGGCAGATTTGATGCGACTTTTACGTCAATCTACATCAACATTTGTCTCATTTATGTGTCGGCGAGTTAGCACTAGACACAACAGACACAGACAGCAAACTTAAAAACTTGACTAGATATGGAGAACAGTGATGGAGCGAGTCAAAGGAGGGAGAGTGAGGTTTTAGACCTAATTAATATATGGGGAGATACCATTACACAGACATTTAGAAATAAAAGAGAAAATGCTTACTTCCTCCACAACCACATCACCATTAAGGGGGTCGCACACCGGACGAGAAGCGCAGCGCCATGTCTTAAAAATTCGAACACATTATTCTCTATGAGTGTACACACACCGGCGGCGCCATTCGGCGTCTGTCCACGACGCCCAGCTACGGCTCAGGACCTTGTTCAAAACCCTGCCGCGCCACAGAGCGCTATTTACGTTTTATATTAAATTTACATTTATTTCTCTCATATCGTCGTTAATGTATATACTGACTTCAACCTGTGCTGCAATATACATTTAGTTTTACATTTATTTACAGAAATCAGCTGCTTGAATGAAAATTGCTGATGTTATCGGATTTTCAGATGAGATTCTCAATTCATTCAGTTAACGGACGCTCTGAGGTAAGTGTGTTCAGACTGCAGACTTAGCAACGATTGTATTTAATTTTACTGTACAATCATTACATAGTACAGACATTATCTTAAAGCTGCCGTCGGCAACAATTTTTTGGACATATTCAGTGAAATTCGACACTATAATCCGACAGAACAACATAAATAAAGTGGTTTTAGAAATAAAACCGAGTTTCTAACTCCACCTGGAGCATGTGATTTGTTTTGCAAAAATCCACCCGTCCCGGATCATCGGGTCCAATCAGCGCAGGGGGTGTGACATCTGACTGTCAATCACAGGTCGTGCACACGCCACCCTTCGCGCACATTACAATCACTCACATGCACACGCCTGAAGTTCGCGCAGTAAGGAAGAGTGATGGTGGAAAAGATTCCAATTCCTCGGTTAACCTCAAGAGCTAGGAGGTTAGAAACAACACAGGAAAAGAGAACACCTGCTGAAAAGAAAGAAGTAAAGAAAGAAAGCGACCGTGCTCGTAATAAAACCAGGATCAACATCGGATCGGCATTTGAAAGGTGGAGAGATTTACGTGATTTAATTGGGTTCAAGCTGGATGCAGAGCTTGCAACATTTCTTCTCCACAGGTAATTGTGCTTTATCAACCAGTTACTTTATTTCTTAGTGTTATGTTAGTAATCTAAGTATGTTTGCCCAAATGTGTTGGTATGGATAGCTAACGTTAGCACTTGTTGGGCAGGTTCGTTAGCTTTGTGTGCACTGAAATCCATGTGAACGTAAGGTTAAGTGGATAAACATGTCCAGATGAAGGGATAAAGTTCGGCTTTTTGGAAGAATAAATGCTATTCTATCTTTCTTACGAGAGTAAGAACAGTAGTAAAGCTGCTGTTATTGTATGTGCTATCTGACTAACGTTAGCTCTGTTATATAAGCAATAGAACAATGTACAATGACCATGTCTGCCGCATATACCATACAGTAATAATAGAGTTTCAGACAGACGATGGGGTAATCCATTTCGTAACAATCTACTCCAAAATAACAAAACAACAATAACAAAATACTTCATGGTGTTGATGGATGCTGATGAGACGGGCGCGTTCACAGAAAATCTGGTCCACATGCACTGACGAGCACGAACTCGGTGGGAGGGTATTCGTTGATAATTGGGGAGGGGCATGAGAGTTGTAAACATTCAAAATTTTGCCTAAGTCCACTCAATCTGCCAGACTTGCCGACTGGAGCTTTAATTCCATAATGTGGTCCCGGCCAACCCAACACTTCATCACAACTTCTCCATTCAGCTAGGCTCGTCATCCAGACTGGACTATTGTAATGCTCTCCTGGCTGGTCTTCCAGCCTGCTCTGTCAAACCTCTACAATTGATCCAGAATGCTGCAGCCAGAGTAGTCTTTAATGAGCCAAAGAGAGCACACGTCACTCCTCTCCTCACTAAATTGCACTGGTTGCCAGTTGCCGCTCGCATAAAATTCAAGGCACTGACGTTTGCCTACAGAACAACCACTGGCACTGCTCCCTCTTACCTAAACTCATTACTTCAGACTTACGTGCCATCCAGAAACTTGCGCTCTGCTAGCGAATGTCGTCTTGTGGTACCATCTCAAAGAGGCACAAAATCTCTTTCTCGGACCTTTACCATGACTGTTCCCTGTTGGTGGAATGATCTGCCTAACTCAACCAGAGCTTCTGAGTCAGTAGCCACTTTCAAGAAACTGCTGAAGACGTATCTTTTTCGACAGCACTTGATTCAGTAGTACTAACACTTTCTCTTCTCTTCTATAAAAAAAAAAAAAAAATTGCACTAAAGTTAAACTGAGAGGGGGTATAGCACTTGCGTATTGTTGTCCTACTGTTAGTTTAACTGCTTCTATTGTTTCTCATTTGTAAGTCGCTTTGGATAAAAGCGTCTGCTAAATGAATAAATGTAAATGTAAATGTAATGTAATAATGTCCTTAAACATAACAATATTGCTGGCTATAAACTGAAAAGTGCGCGTCCGCTGTGCGATACCTCGAGTTGCCCTAGACGCGACACGGCGCGGCGCTCCGCTTCTCGTCCGGTGTGCGATCCCCTGTGTGTAACAGCATGCTGCGTATGATGTCATTGTTATTGTTCTTTTGCGCATGCGGGTTAGTTTGAAACATGCAAACAGTTCACACCGGAATCAGATATTGGCCACATTTTAAAAGGTAATGTGAACAGCCAAACAAAAAATCGGATCGGAGCAAAAAATCTGGATTGAGCATTACGACTTGCGGTGTGAACGGCATAGACATCATATAGAGATAGACGCCCTATTGGCCGCTGTGGCGCAAGAAATGCAGCCGTCATCTTAAACCGGTCATACTCCTATTTGCGTTGCATAGCAGCAGTAGATTTCAGAGCACTGTGCAGTATATTCCTGCTCAAATCGGCGGACCATCACTCGGGGATTACTTTTCACAAGTAAGATTTAACATTTAACATTACCGTACTATTGGTTTTATTTTGTGAATAAAATAGTCAATGTGTCCAGTATCGTAGCTACATGTATGACCTTTGTAGGAAAAAAACACACGTGAAAATCAGTTCGGTATTCAGTGAGATATGATTAATTAAATGCGCTGACAGCTCATTGCACCTGCCAAACAGATTACACTGAGCAGAGCGGGTGACCGGTTTAAGATGGCGGCCCCACGGCTCGTCCGTGCCAGTAGGCAGTAGCGGTCGATAGGGCGTCTATCTATATGATGTCTATGGTGATCGGGGCCAATGTGTATCTTCTTCTGTTGTCTGAGAGTTGATTGACAGCTTTTAGATGCATTATTGGCATCGCCACCCTCTGGTTACATGAACGTGTCACCGCATCAGAACCGAAAACATGGGGATTTTTTATAGACAACAATTGCACAACCTATTCAATATTCTATAATAAAATCAACTAATGGAATAAAAATCGTGACTCATCCCTAGTAACCGCTGAATATTCTATCTCTTGATGAAAAGACGATTGTAGACGAAAAATGAAGAGAGATTTTATCTTAGTTTTTATTTTATGCAAAACATTTTAGTCTCGTCTTTTTTCGTCAACAATAATGCATGTTAATTTAGTCTTAGTCATCGTTTTTGGACATTGGTGCAGTCTCTCCATCGTCTCGTCTTAGTCATGGAAAAAAAGGTCGTTGACGAACATATTTAGTCTTGTCTCGTCTGACGAAATTAACACTACAATGATACCCAGCTGCTGAAGCCTCTCAAGCTCCTTTTCCACTTTATGCTTCATTGCATATGGGACAGACCGGGGTTTAAAGAAGTGAGGTGTAGCATTGGGCTCCACGCAAAGTTTCACCGTGGTGCCCCTTAGGGTGCCCAGCTCATCCTTAAACACCTCTGGATACCTCGCAACCACATCCCCAGCACAAAGCCCTTTTATGAGTCTTATCTCTCCCCAGTTTAACTGAATTTTACTGAGCCAATCACGCCCCAGCAGGCTCGGGCCTGTTCCCTTGACAACGAGCAAGCGAGCTTCAGCTGCCTGGCTGCCATAGGCAATGATCACTTCCATCGCACCCATTACTGGAATGATCTCTCCTTTATACGTTCTCAATTTAATGGAAGACTCACACAATGCTGGTAGCTGCTCATCAGTCCATAACTTCCCATAAGTCTCCTCACTGATGATTGATGCAGAAGCTCCTGTGTCAATCTCCATCTTAAGGTTTGCTCCATTAATTTGAATTGTTACATAAAGAGGGTCTGAACGAGTTTCACTCAAGTTAAACATTGAATAGGGACGTGTCTCCTTTTGTTCAGTCTCCACTATGTGATGTGTCTTTAAGTGAGGTTTCCAACCGCCCTTTGAGTTTTTGCCTGTAGATTTGTTGCCTCTGCATTTCTTTGCCAAATGTCCCTTCTTGCCACAATTATGGCACACAGTGTCTTTGAATTTACAAACATTTGTAAAGTGAGCTCCCCCACATCTGTAACATTCCACTGATTTCACTTTAACAGCCTTAGACACATGAAATACATCTTTCTGAGCACTGCCACTTGCTTTCTGAATATCCTTTGCATGTAGTGCTGCCGACTCCATACCTTGTGCGATTTCCATTGCTTTTGTAAAGGAGAGTGTCGCTTTCCCCAGCAGCCAGAGGTGGAAAGAGTAATAAAATATTCTACTCAAGTAAAAGTACTACTACTTCAATGAAATTTTACTTAAGTACAAGTAAAAGTACCGGTCTAAAAATCTACTCAAGTAAAAGTAAAAAGTAGCTCATTTAAAATTGACTCAGTTACTGAGTTACTTTTTTAACAGCGGGGGTGGGGTGGGGGACCCTCCCGTGTAGGGTTGTAATGGTATAAGATTTTCACAGTATGGTAACGTCTCAGAAAATATCACGGTTTACAGTATTAATCAATTGTTAAATAAATAAACTGTATTACTAAATTATGGGTATTATTATTATTATCATCAGTTAAAATGACAGTTAAATGAATGAAAACAGGAATTTTTTTTGGTTGAACAAATGCTTTTATTATAACAAACTTGAAATAATTTGTTTGTTTATTAAAATTTCAATAAAACATGTCTAATCAATTAAATTCGATAATTAATAATGAATTAGATTAACAACTTATTTTTAACATTAATAATTTATTAAAATGTTTAAGAATAATATTGTCCTATGTAATGTATTTTATTCAGAAAATTAATGTTTCTTTTTATTAGGGGTGTAACGATATTCGAACCGAACCGAAGAACCGCGATACAGAACCCTAGATTCGAATGGCGATACTCTCATGGCGTACCGAACACGCCCCGCCCTGCAAGCTACCCCGGCCCCGCCCAGCCCGGCTCATTGATTGGACCTGGAATCAGTGTTGCCAAGTCCGCTTATTATAAGCGACTTTGGGCTTGTTTTTCTGTAAAGTCGCTTACAAATATTGGTAGTCGGTGGTCGCGTTTTTTTTGGGCTTGTTTCTAAAGTGTAGTTGCTTATTTGAGCTTGTTCTCAGCTCGTTGTCAAGCAGATATTTTCTACATGTTATTTAAACGTAGGAGTTTGTCTTGCCTGTTCCCTCTTTCTCTCCCCTTTCCCTATACACAGAGTTTTATCCCACCCACATCCTGCTTCTAATTGGCTCTGACCCAGATGGCAATGAGTACTAGCCAATCAGAGGCAGAGCAGGGCAATCGTTTTTTTTCTGGTTAGGAAAACGTCAGTGAGTGACGTTTAAATGAAAATACGTGCGAGTCGCGACCGTCGCGACTGATGGTGACTGGACTGTAGGAGAGTTTTTATATATAAATTATATTTTAGATATTATCGATATAGATATTATAGTTTAATATTGTTTAACCCTTTAACTCTCACTCCCCCTTTTTTCGCATAGACATGAAAATCCCTATTCAAACTTAAATGGTTGTAATTCAAGAATGCTTTGGAATATAGACCTATGGTTGGTCTTGTTTTAAAGAAGACATTTGCCAGATTAATGTTGAAGTGAAGTATTATGAAATTATGAAAGTGAAACAGAAGAAAGTTATACAAGTTTGAGTTTATGAAAATGAACAATGTAAAAATATAATTATTTATATTTTATATAAAATATATATATTACAAAATATATTTTACTCTAAAACTGCCAGAAAATGTAAGCCAAAAATCTGAAGAAGTTGTGTTCCAAATTTTAGGTTGATATCTCAAAAAATGAGCTTTCAGTTAGATTTTATTTGGCCGCAGTACCAACATTTTTCACTAGATGGACAGCCAAGCTTCATTACAGAAGAAAAATAAACTACCGTGTGCACAGTTTTACAAAACTAGGCACAGTTTACCAATCTGTCCACATGGATGTAAATTGACAATCTGTACCCACAGTTTAAAACTATCTGTCACCACGGATTGTAACAGTAGCGGCAGCGCGGAGTAAACGCGAGTTAACGCGACCATCTCTTCCTCAGTTACAGAATAAACATGAATGGACACCTGAAGGTATGTTGAAAAATACAGTATACTTACTGAAAGGCATCATAACTTGTGTAATCGCTCAATCAGTGTTTCAGCAGCGCAAAGACATCAATAAAACAGCATAGCTTGTCACTAGCATTATATTTACCTCAGCAGGCTAGTGATTAAGTGTCCACAACTTGTTGGTTCCTAGAGAAATTAACTCTTGCACTAAATAAATGCACAATATTATCCTATATATTATATTTTACTTAACCTGTTAATTATATCTTGATTATTTAAAGTACGTTTAAAATATCTTTCATGAAAATGACAGCAACTGTGTAAATTATTATATTTCAATAACAAATTAGAGTAAAGTTAATGCAAAAACTGCCTTATGTTCAGTTTACATGTTTTCATACAATGTGTTGGGTGTTGATTATTATATCTAAAAAATAAATAGCATCTACATTTAGGCTCTGTTGTTAACCTTTAATGTTATAGTAATGTGCGGCTCCCTATACAGCATTAGCAGATTTTTAATCCTTGCAAAACGTACAATTGTAATTGAATTAATTTAAAGACAAAGACACCATTTTTTCATTAAACCACTGTTTACATATTTTCTTTAGCTTTCTAAACCGAACCGAACCGAGACGTCAAAACCGTGGGAAAACCGAACCGTCAGTTTTGTGTATCGTTACACCCCTACTTTTTATGATTTAATCCAAATATATTATCAAAAACGGTGGTAATCAAATGTAAATTTAAACTTGTGTCCTTTTATTTTTTGGGAAGCGCTGCAAAAACAGATTTACTAAATTAAACCATGGACAAAAAAAAATATTCCTTTAAATAATGTTCAAATAAAATGTATTGTTGTTATTATTATTATTTTGAGAAGTAGGCTACGTTCTATTGTATGCCTACAATAGTAATATATTTCTGTCATAATTTCTCCTAGTAAAACCGAACTTTTATTTTGACGGGTTGTAGTGAAGACCTGTTTCAAAGTGTATTTGACAATGGTTTTTCTCAAATAAAATGATGAAAATGCTCATTAGGCGTTCTCTCAGAGCAGCTCTGGAAATCTTCATGTATTCATATCCTCAAATTGTTTGTGAGACGCTGAAAACACCATGAACGTCACGAGTACTTGAATATGTAGTAGACAAACGCAGCTCAGCAGAACAAATAGGATTATATATTTACATGCAGTATTTTTGTCATGTCGCGATTGGATTTATTGCACAGTTCTACTTTCCATGTATTCATCCATCCATTATTTTGCATGTTTTACGTGACATCTGCATTAAGTGAATTCCATTTTCATGACTGGATTCCGGGATTCCCTTTGCATCACGTAAATCGGGACATACCTTTATCTGCAGGAGGGATGGTGTCCTATATCCTCTTTTTGCAGCCACTTTGCATCCACATTTTTTGCAAATTGGATATCTATCCTCGAGGACAACCACGCTTTTTTTCTACTTTTCATACTGGCCATAATTCGCTTGGCGCTTAGCTTTCAGCTTCAGCTGGGTCTGCGTCACCTTTTTTGCGCGTTTGTTCTCCCGCCCTTCAATCAATGCAGTAGTTTCCGGAGTGTGTGATTTTTTTTTTCCCCCTTGTATTATAATTTTTTACTCAGTAACCGATATGATTTCAAATGTAGCGAAGTACAATACTTCAAAGAAAACGTACTTAAGTAAAAGTAAAAGTACAGAATTTAAAAACTACTTTAAAAAGTAGAAGTACACAAAAAAACTACTCAATTACGTAACGCGAGTAAATGTAATTCGTTACTTTCCACCTCTGCCAGCAGCCTGCGCTGAATCACGTCATCATTAATTCCGCACACGAGGCGATCACGCAGCATGTCCTCCAGTACAGTACCAAACTCACAATGTTCCGACAGCTGACGCAGCTCAGCCACAAACTTTGAAATAGATTCTCCCGTCTTACGAAAATGGCTGTGGAACTGAAAATGGCTAGGGCTGTGGTGGTTCTGGACCCGGTCAATTAAATCTTTGTAAGCCAACTCTCCTGGCTTTCGCGGTGTTGCCAAGTTTCTCATGAGCTTATACGTCTTTGCTCCGCACACACTTAACAAGATGGAGCGTTTCTTGGAGCGTTCTCGTTCGCGGCAAAGAAATGCTCCATACGCTCTGTATACTCGAGCCAGTCACCATTTTCTTCGACAAATTCCCGAACACTGTCCCGAACATCGCCATTTTGTCAATATAATCCGTTCAAGCAGGCTTCCTCACTCATGCCAACCCCTACGAATCATTAGCAGAAGTGCTTTGTTTATCTTCGTCGCCAAATATGTAATAAATGGAGGCCAGACGGGCTTAACAGAACTGTATAACTTTACTCTGTCATTCTCGTAGGCAAAACCACACTCGATAGCATACAGTCACTTCTCACTTCCCGCAATACATACACAAAGACTCCCTTAAAGTGACAGCATAACATATACTAGAACCTTCCTTATAGGTACCATAACCCATTATCATAACATCCCTTCTCATTCTTTAATGTGAAATGCTGTTTGAATTTCCAAGATAGAACGCATTCTTGCCCTGGCTCTGTTGTTCCGGCTCAATCTCTTCCCTCTAGCTCCCGCTGCTCCTCTTTGTGACTGATCACGCAAACCGTGCATTTTTTCGTTTTCATATTGGGGCTTCTGGGAAATGCATGGAGTTGCCTTAATTTATTTAGTGAGTGAATAAACTCATGAAACAGAGAAGTATCATCATGTAATCCATTGATTTCAACAATGTAACTGTATTCTAAATACCAACTATTTAAATTGTAACTGTAACGGAATACAGTTACTCATAATTTGTAGTCTGAATACGTAACGCCGGTACATTAATTCCGTTACTTCCCAACACTGCCTATGAAGCCTACTCTTAGTCCGCTGATCCATTACATTCCAACAAAAATGGTTTGGTTACACTGTAAAGGGTCCATAGAATCCAATTCAATTAAGTATTTAGTCCATAACACATTTATATATCAATAAGCATCCACGGAATGTAGTAGTAGCATTTCAAGTTAGCCGCCAGAGCTATCACATCTTCGACGCATTCTATGTTCTAGCTTCATTTGAGAAGTAAACATAGACAGTAAAAGAAATGGACACAGGGAACCCATTGATTTCAACGGAGAACACTGAAGCCCGATTCTTGCACTTCCTGTCTGATGGCTGAGCGACTGCGCAGGCTCAAACTGAGCTTGACGACAGTCTGACAGTTGTAAATCTTCTAGTAGCTATGCCAAGACAAATCTGAATCACCTAATTCCTCAAACACGTTGTTGAAATATTTTGTCCTGTTGCTTTTATGGACTCTCTATCGATGGGTTTCTCCCTTGACTTTATGCTTCTATGTCCCCCCCGATTGCCTCATAGACAGTAAAAGATTGCCTGCGAGCTTCTCCTTCTGTCTATACGGTAATGTCTCTATTTTGCGACTAAGTCGCGTGGTTATGACGCAATCGTTAGCCTGTTTTTAACAAAAACGACTTCTACGGGGCCATAACGTAAGATACAAAGTAATGGAGACTTTTATACATTGTCGTGTTTCTTTAGAAATAAATAATGGACAAATTAAGTCTTTGGAAAAGTGACGCCAAAATAAATGGGAGTCAATGGAATGCTAACAGCAGGTGAAGTTCTGCTACAATGGTGGCTCCTGCGAGGCTTCAGTTTCCGGCTGATGGATTACCCCCTTGGAAGTAAACAGAAAGAAAAAAGGATGTCAAAATGGCCGCTGACCCCTGAACTTTTGACGGACAGGTCATTTTAGCCAATCGATTCATGTTAGAGGTGTCACCTGGTAGCAATAGCCAGAGGTGCGCCCAGAGCGGCTCTGCGTGCGCCAATGATGAAAGATGGCACCTCCCTCTCTTTAAGTGACAGTAAATCAAACCAGTTGTAATAGAGTATGGAAATGACTGTATTTTCTGATAGCCAATGAATTTCTGTAAACATTGATATGCGCTTTAGTGGGACGATTCATCTGGTCATCCGTGAAGTTCGTGCGTAAAGCAGCATAGTGATTCATGCGCCCGTGTGCAGAGGATATGTTTTTGGTGGACACGTCACTCTCAGACTCGACAAGTAAGTTTTATTTTATTATACAACTGTTACGTCTCCGAATGGTTACAGGTATGAGGAAGACGTACGTAATAAAATTTAAACACTTTCCTACAGTTTTTATCTCTGGGGAGTATTGTGGGCAAATGAATCAATGACCGCAAGTTACTGCAAACAGGTGGTTTGCTTTATTTTCAATACACACAATGAATAAATGGAAACAAACAAATTAACTTATTTACAGCTATATACAACTTAAGAAAAATTATTTTAAAAAAAATTATATTAAGAATAAGCCACAGAGAGAACGAAAACGAGCGTTGCTAAACAAATAAAATAACTAAAACACTAAATTACTTATCCCCACTCTAAACTCACTGAAAACAAAACAGAAAATAAAGAATTCTTCAGCGCCAAAACGCAATAACTAAAACTTCACTAACTAACCAAACAAAAGTTCCATATAGTTGCACACGCTCCTTCCCTAGTGTGTCTAACAATGGTACTTCTACATGTATGTACAATGTAGGTCACGTGACGTACTTCCCTTTTCTCTTCTCTCCGGGCTGGTGCCAGTTTGAGAGCAGGTAAGACAAACCTCAGTGAGCAAACACACTCCTATTAGGAAAACAAACAAGCGAACCACCACAAAGTCAGTACTTCTCAGCAACAACAATAGCACAAGCCAACAAACACTCCAAGCTCCTCCTGGGGCCTGTTTCAGAAAGGAGGTTAACTGAAAACTCTGAGTATGTTAACCCTGAAATAAGGGAAACTCTGGGTTTTCTGTTTAAGAATGGGAGGTAAGTCAAACCTGAGAAAGCAGGGTAAGTCAAGCCCGTTTCTGAAAGAGAGGTAACATATACTCAGAGTCAGTTACCATGGTAACTTACTCTGTGAACCTAACCTGGTCGGGAGCAGGTTTACTTCCGTAAACCCAGAGTTTATTTTGGTCTCCTCCCCTTTATTAAAGAGGAAGCGGTGTTTAAACACCTCATTCATTCTATTGGTACATTTATTTATTGCTGTTTTTTTCCCCAAGTTTTTTAATAAGATGAAGTCTATATAACTTCTTAACTGGCAACTGAAAATACAGTAGATTAGAGTTATATCATGTAGTTCTAAACAAATTCTACAGAATTAAACTGTGGCATTCACTGAAAATCACTGAACTGTGTTCATCTGTGCACCAGAAGTTGATGGACCTTCCTCCTGCTGTTCTTCAACACTCTGGGGACGGGGGAGAGATACGAATATCCGTTTATACTTAGATATAAACTTAGATTCTATAGGCTACTCCACATAAATAATGTGAAGAAATGTGAATGTGTAGATTGTTTGATGTGTATACACATAATATTAACATTTCCTCTGTAGGCCTCTCTGTGGCAGCAGAAACTGTTTCTTCATCCCCATCGTCCAGTGAAGATGAGCATTTGGTTGAGCACATTTTATAATACTATCTGTCATAATTTCTGGTGTATTGAATAGGCTACTTACAACTGTCTGGAGTTCTGTTGGGACAGGAGGCTCCAAAAGACAGATATTACCATCAGAATCTGTTGGGAGCAACAAAAAAACCAACCCAAAGTAAAATATATGGAAATATCAAAAACAGCCTATATAAAAAATAACACATATGTAGACATCTTACATTTTATGAAGGCACTTGAATCTTCGGGAGTGACTGGCTCTCATGAAGTCCCTAAAGGAATTCCCTCAGCCACTGGCCTTCCAGCATTCAGGCTCAGGGCCATCTCCATCTCCTCTGCATCTCCATCGCCTCTGCACCTCCATCTTCATCTCCTCTGCATCTCCATATTCATCTCCTCTGCACCTCCATCTCCTCTGCATCTCCATCGCCTCTGCACCTCCATCTTCATCTCATCTGCATCTCCATCTCCTCTGCACCTCCATCTTCATCTCCTCTGCATCTCCATAGCCTCTGCACCTCCATCTTCATCTCCTCTGCATCTCCATCTTCATCTCCCCTGCATCTCCATCTCCATCTCCTCTGCATCTCCATCTCCATAGCCTATGAACCTCCATCTTCATCTCCTCTGCATCTCCATCTCCATCGCCTCTGCATCTCCATCTCCATCGCCTCTGCATCTCCATCTCCTCTACATCTCCTCTGCATCTCCATCTCCATCGCCTCTGCATCTCCTCTGCATCTCCATCTCCATCGCCTCTGCATCTCCATCTCCATCGCCTCTGCATCTCCATCTCCTCTACATCTCCATCTCCATCTCCTCTGCATCTCCATCTCCTCTGCATCTCTATCTCCATCTCGTCTGCATCTCCATCTCCATCTCCTCTGCATCTCCATCTCCATCTCGTCTGCATCTCCATCTCCTCTGCATCTCCATCTCCATCTCGTCTGCATCTCCATCTCCATCTCCTCTGCATCTCCATCTCCTCTGCATCTCCATCTCCATCTCCTCTGCATCTCCATCTCCATCTCCTCTGCATCTCCATCTCCTCTGCATCTCCATTTCCATCTCCTCTGCATCTCCATCTCCATCTCCTCTGCATCTCCATCTCCATCTCCTCTGCATCTCCATCTCCTCTGCATCTCCTCTGCATCTCCATCTCTTCTGCATCTCCATCTCCTCTGCATCTCCATCTCCTCTGCATCTGCATCTCCATCTCCTCTGAATCTCCATCTCCTCTGCATCTGCATCTCCATCTCCTCTGAATCTCCATCTCCATCTCCTCTGCATCTCCATCTCCATCTCCTCTGCATCTCCATCTCCATCTCCTCTGTATCTCCATCTCCTCTGCATCTCCATCTCCTCTGTATCTCCATCTCCATCTCCTCTGCATCTCCATCTCCTCTGCCTCTGCATCTCCATCTCCATCTCCTCTGCATCTCCATCTCGTCTGCATCTCTATCTCCATCTCCTCTGCATCTCCATCTCCTCTGTATCTCCATCTCCATCTCCATCTCCTCTGCATCTCCATCTCCTCTGCATCTCCATCTCCTCTGCATCTCCATCTCCTCTGCATCTCCATCTCCTCTGCATCTCCATCTCCTCTGCATCTCCATCTCCATCTCCATCTCCTCTGCATCTCTATCTCCATCTCTGCATCTCCATCTCCATCTCCTCTGCATCTCCATCTCCTCTGTATCTCCATCTCCATCTCCTCTGCATCTCCATCTCCTCTGCATATCCATCTCCATCTCCTCTGCATCTCCATCTCCTCTGCATCTCCATCTCCTCCGTATCTCCTCTGCATCTTCATCTCCTCTGCATCTCCATCTCCTCTGTATCTCCATCTTCATCTCCTCTGCATCTACATCTCCTCTGCATCTCCATCTCCATCTCCTCTGCATCTCCATCTCCATCTCCTCTGCATCTCCATCTCCTCTGCATCTCCATCTCCTCTGCATCTCCATCTCCATCTCCTCTGCATCTCCATCTCCTCTGCATCTCCATCTCCATCTCCTCTCCATCTTCATCTCCTCTGCATCTCCATCTCCTCTGCATCTCTATCTCCATCTCCTCTGCATCTCCATCTCCATCTCCTCTGCATCTCCATCTCCTCTTTATCTCCATCTCCATCGCCTCTGCATCTCCATCTCCTCTGCATCTCCTTCTCCTCTGCATCTCCATCTCCTCTTTATCTCCATCTCCATCGCCTCTGCATCTCCATCTCCTCTGCATCTCCTTCTCCTCTGCATCTCCATCTCCATCTCCTCTGCATCTCCATCTCCTCTGCATCTCCATCTCCATCTCCTCTGCATCTCCATCTCCATCTCCTCTGCATCTCCATCTCCTCTGCATCTCCATCTCCTTTGCATCTCCATCTCTTCTGCATCTTCATCTTCTCTCTTTTTTTATATTTCATTTTCAGCTGCTGCCATGTTCTTTTAATGCCTGCAGGATTGCACCTACATGAAAATTAAAATTAGGTTGAATAACATACTGTTCTTCCAGTTTCTCCTCTGATATTATAACAGTTGGGTAAGTTACTCTAAAATAGTTATTAATTACTAAGTACAAATGACATCTTCAACAGTGTAATTAGATTAATGTAAAAATTACGATCTCTAGAAAGTATTGGTCTACTTATTACTAATTACTTTATAAATCCCATATCAACCTCAACCACTTGAACAATACAAAAAGAGACAGTAAACTGCACTTTTAATGCTTCGAATTAACAATATACAATTACATTAATTGACCAAAGTGTGTAGAGAGAGAAGGTTACATTAAAAATATACCTTTTAAAAATGTTAAATCCACTATTGTTTTATACAGAATTGTTCTATAATCTATGCAGTATTTAATGCAGTGACATCATATTTTACTTTATATTACAGAAGAATTAAGAGTAATCCCTTTAAATTACAGTATTTAGATTACTTGGTAATTAAACCCAACAGTGTATAAAAATAATTAAAATGTAAACTTACGCATTGACTCGAGCAACTATTTTCTCCCAAACTAACTCTCTCGATCGCCCCTGTTGCTTAAAAAAAAAAAATTTGTGTTCTGCTGGTGAGAAATATGCAGACCTCTTTTTGTCTGGCGCTGTTACCATGGTGACTCATAATATCTGCGCTCCATTGATAATGGCTTTTTATAGTTGTGGTGCACGTGCTTAACTCAGAGTCAGTCAACTTAGAGTTGAAACCGAAAACTCAGAGTTTCCCATCCCAGGGTAAGTCAACTCAGAGTTCAAGTTTTAACTCAGAGTTGGTTGAACCTCCTTATTGAAACAGGCCCCTGGTCAATTCTCCCGAGTGCCTTATATCAGAACCACAGCTGATGATTGGTTGTCTCCGACCAATAGCAGCACCTAAAACTCAAGGATAGCAGAGAGGGGGAAAACAGGAAGAAATCAACAACAGAGGGAAGAAACGCAGCAACCAATAAACAAAAAGGGGAGGGAAGAAAACGCTTGCACGTAACAACAACATATTTGACTATATACTGAGGTATGTGTTTGTTTTGAGGTGTACTTGTCACCTTATGTCGAGTGTATGTGTTTGTTTTGAATGTGTAGCCTACCTGCTAACTTCCGTCGTGTGCGCTCGTGCAGGAATGTTTGTTTATGTTTGTGTTTCTGTTTATATGCTTGTGAATACAGAAACAATGTTAATGTTTTGTAAAATACTTATTTCTTTGTTTTTTTTATATCACAGACCATCATCTGAAAATTTAGTTTTTATGTCCAAACAGGTACATGGGTGGAGTGGACCTATCTCATGCCCTAATAAGTTACTACAAAGTCATCCACAAGACCCAGTAGTGGTATAAGACATTTTTTTTAATCTTTTTATTTTTTTATATTTATTATTTTCTTGGATTCTGAAAAATATAATTTGTAAAAAGTCTGAAATACATATACATACATGTGTACATATATATATATATATATATATATATATATATATATATATAGGCTATGTTTATATGTTTGTTTTTAATTTATTTTGTAATATATATATATATATGTGTGTGTGTGTGTGTGTGTGTGTGTGTGTGTGTGTGTGTGTGAGATCTAATATTAAAGTGTTTTAGTACCATTGCACTTGTTTTGTATCTTTATTTGTAGAAAGTTTGGTTTCAAGAATTGAAAAAAAAGAACCATTATAATGTGTTTATGCTTCAGTTACTATGTGTCAGCAATTACTGACAGTGAATCTGGATGAGGAATATAATAGCTCTAAGTGTAACCTTTCATTAGAGCCCAAAATTGTGACTGTAGAGTAAAGCATTCATGAATAGCAGGATTGGTAACACTTTAGAATACGGTTCCTTCGTTAATGAATAACTACACAAGAACCAATGAGTAACACAATATTAACAATCTAGTAACTATTATTAACTAACAAGAAACTCTGATTAACGAACTACTAAGTAATAGCGCACAGATGAAAGTGGTAGTTCACTATTAACTAATCAATAACTACTATTTTTTTTATGCTTCCCAGAGAACTACTGAAAAAGTTTATTAACAATCTAGTAATTACTATTAACTAAAAAGAAACTCTGATTAACAAATTAGGAGTTATTGATTAGTTAATAGTGAACTACCACTTTCATCTGTGCGCTATTACTTACTAGTTCGTTAATCAGAGTTTCTTGTTAGTTAATAATAGTTACTAGATTGTTAATATTGTGTTACTCATTGGTTCTTGTGTAGTTAATCATTAACGAAGGAACCGTATTCTAAAGTGTTACAGCAGCATTTTATGTGTCTATGGTTACAAAGGGTCATTTGGAGTCTCCAAGTGGCCTTTTTTAGGAAGCGCCTAGACATAAACTTAGATAAACATGTGTAAAACACTAATTTTCTAAGGTATTGATATCAAAATTTAAACTGGGTTTAGCAAGTCTTCATGCTGTGATCCCATTGTGTTTTCCAGCTAATAGCTCCCAGCTGTAGTTATCTGCAGGCATCTGTTTACAACAAAATAAAAACATGTAGGCAGATTTTTTTGGTCCTTTTTCAGTGTGTTCAAAGTTATATTACTCAATACCTGTAAGACTTACAGTGATTCTGACTGTTTAGAAACAAACCTCTGAGTGTCACCTTTCAAAAGAGACCAAAAAGCATGCATATACTCCAAACGGTTCAAGAACAGCATGCAATTTAATTTGGGTAGGCCTTTTTTAGGCGTTTTAGGCTAATATTGCAGAATTTATAAAAGGTTAAATGTATTGTTTAATATTGTAGAAATCTATCCGATCAAAATCCATTTCAAATCAAATCAAATCAAATTTTATTTATAAAGCACATTTAAAATCAATCTTAGTTGGCCAAAGCTGTACATCAAAGAAAAACAGGAATAAAAAATAAATAAAACTTTGATAGAAAAATTTAGATAAAGATTAAGACAAAAGCACAATAGAGCTACAAAGAGTTGAAAGCACAAGAAAAAATATGAGTTTTAAGCCTGGATTTGAATTCAGTTAATGTGGAAGCGGTTCTAACATTTGAAAATAGTTTGTATTTAATAAAAGAACATTACATTTATGGGTAGCGCAACTCTATTAACAGTGTAAGCTTCACTCCTCACTTCCGTCCTGTGGCTGCTGGTCTGAAACTGTTGGCAGTGCAGATCTGCAGCTGTATACTATTGCCTTTGATCATACAGCTAATTATGAAAACAGTAAGATCTCTGAATCCCAAATACTCAGCATTAGCAAAGCTTATTGAGGAAGAGACTGAATCAGGAACAATTCAAACTTGAAATGACTTTGAGCAAGATGTATTTTTTATTGCTCTAACAAAATACAAAATAAACAGTATGCAAACAAACCATATACCCTGATAATGTTCCTTAGAAGAAAGTCATATATGGAGTGACATGAGGGTGAGAGTTCTATAAGATTCACCTAAGAGGGACCATCGTGATCAAAGGTCGATTTGATTTGGATTTGAAATTTTATTTTCTTGAAATAAAGTGTTAGTTATTTTGTAATGTTTAAACAATAAAGCCCCGACAAGAAGCAAACTCAGGACTAGATTTGGTTTGGTTTATGCTATAACAGATTAAACCGATGCATTATCAGTAAAGAAAAAAAAGAAAATAAATGGAAAACCTAACAACAATTACGAATTATTTGTAAAAATGTCTACAAGAGAAGATGCTGGCTGAAATATTCTAAGAGTTAAGATGTGTTTAACTGATATTTTAAACCAGCGGTAAAATAAAGCATAGATAAGAGGATTCAATCCTGAGTTAGCATACAAAGTCCATAATAGAAATGTCATTGTGGCAGAGGAGATTATTGTAGTCTTTGTTAAAGACAAGACATAGTATGGAATCCAAAAAATAAGATAAACCGTCACAATGATTCCTAATGTCAGAGCAGCTTTACTCTCAGATTTCCTTCTCACTGAACCTTCACATTTACCACCCTTCATCAGAGAGTTTATAACTTTCACTTGCTGATGAACAACATAAAATATCCTCAAATATAAAGTTATGATCATGGTGCAAGGAAAAATGAAAGAAATTAACAGATCAGTGACCCTCCACGACAAATTAATTATAAAATAGCATTCTCCAAAGCACAATTTTGCTCTTTGTGAAGTGTCAAAATATCTGCTACTAATTACAAAGGCCATATTGATACTCAAGCAGAAAATCCAGCTCAGACAGATGCTCAATAAAGTTTTAATTGTGGTTATTTTCTGTGGGTACTGTAAAGGGTGACACACAGCCACATAACGATCAACAGCAATTAATACTAAATTACTAAGAGATGCTGAGATAATTAGACCGAGGGTTAAAGTGAACAGTCCACAAAAAATGTCTCCAAAGTACCAACACGTCTCAATCAGCTTGATGGCATCCACAGGCATAACAATAAGTCCGACAAGCAGGTCAGTCACAGCCAGAGAGAGAATAATCAGGTTGGTTGGAGTGTGAAGCTGCTTGAAGTGAGAGATGGAGATGATCACCAGCAGGTTCAGAAACACAGTCCATGCTGACAGCAATGCAAAAAACACATACATGATATTGTATTCATGTCTGGACCGTTTTCCCTTGATACATGAGGAGTTGATAGCAGGAAAGCAGTATTGAGTCACATGATCTTCTGTCTCATAGGCCATGAGTGAATCTCTTCCTGCTGCTCTCTCTACTGCCCTTTCCTTTATACAGTGTCTGGATCAGACCGACTAACCCTCTACCGCCCACTCTGATGCTGCGCAATGACGTAATTATTTTATTTTAATAATCTCAACTTTGGCAGTAAAATTGCTGTTCATTAGAGACAAATGAGACATTAAAATTGTTTTTACACAATGCTATAACCATACCAATAGGTGTCAGTATAAATTGGACTAATACTGACTTTGTCACATCTGCTGTAAGTGAATCAGAAGTCACAAAAAAAATATGTCACGGTATACGAATTCATTGGTTCCTTCTCGTCTAGTGTTTATGTTGTTGTATGAGTGCACGTGTGTAGTGGACGTGATTGAGTGTCATTACCTGATCCGCTCCAGCTGATCATCATCTCATTCACCAGCTGTAGTCCATCTCACCACTCTACATATACTCACCGTTGTCTCATCCCTTTTGTCAGATCGTTGTTTCATGTCTCCCCTGTCGGTGTTCCAGTCCTGTCTTCCTGCATTCCTGTTTCCTGTGGTTTTCGTCTTCGTGCTGGATTATCGTTACCATTATTTATCTCACCACTTTTCCCGGATTCTGGGTCTGACCATCGAAGTCCCTGTGCCATATTTCCTTGCCCGTTGTCGAGTCTACTGTGTCTGTCTGACCAATAAAGAGTGTTCACTTGCATTTGCTTCCTGTCATCCATTCCGAGATCATGACAAAATACACATACTGCAGCCGACTTGTGATGCTTGTCTAACCACCCTCTACACCAGGGATGTCCAAACTCAGTCCTGGAGGGCCACTGTCCTGCAGAGTTGACCTCCAACCCCAATTAAACACACCTGGACCCCCAGCTAATCAAGGTCTTATAGGCTAGAAACTTCCAGGCAGGTGTGTTGAGTCTGGCTAGAGCTAAACTCTGCAGGACAGTGGCCCTCCAGGACTGAGTTTGGACACCCATGCTCTACACACACCTTGCCAATAGAATCCCCATTGGCTAAAATGTTTTGTTAGTTTACTCGCCAGACTGATATACTATTTAAATATATATGTGCGTATGTGTGTGTGTGTGTATATGAGCAATATCGCACGGCTACAAGTGTGATATTTGCGTTTATACAACAGTTTGATGAATCAAGGGAATAAATACGAAACAACAACAGTGTCTTTAAAACAACTCTTTTGTGCAGAACTATTTCCTTCTGTCAAGGATTTAAATCTCACATTTACAGTTTGACAGTTGAGCCCAAGCCTCAGTTACTAATTCTAAAACGTCACTTTAGAACTAGTAATGAAGGAATGTTGAGTCGCCTCATTGAAGCTAATTGTATTATGTAGAGTAGTATTATTGTATTATGAGAGAGAGATCGACTAAACGAGTGCATTACAGGTCTGCATCTTTTATAGCATTCATTCTTAAGGTCGATGTCCATAATATTATATCCATACAATCAGTTTGATTTTCTGCTGAGGAAAGCGTTATGTTCATCTTTGTCCTTCCCATGACAGCACTAAAACAACTTCCTTGTTCTTCTCACTCGTAAAGACTGTTTGATATACCCAAAATTGATTATATCTCATGTTTAACCACTATCTATATAAGAGCCAGCGGCAAATTCCCAAAGGACTGGCTGAGATGACGCTGTTCTCTGCGTGTACATGAGCGCTGAACGGGCGCTGACGGCCTGGAGCTCGCATCTGCGAAAGCGTAGAAAAGATTGTAAAATAGGCCCTATCGCCTAAAAAACTCTTAAAACTACATTTCGTGACACAACAACAGTAGTATTTTTTTTAAATTATGGTGGATTTGCTCGACCGCCATGACAGATGCCGCAAGCGGAGTCATACCAAAGAATATATAAGTACCAAGAGGCGAAACTCCGTTGCAGTTTTGACAACAAATGGAAATATTGCTGTTTGAACATAAAAAAGATCTGCAAGGTTACAAAGCTCAAACTCCACTCCAAAGGGAGATTTTTTTTTTAATAGTATCCACTTTCCAAGAACTACAACAAATGACTTGTTTGGACTACAACCAGTGGTGGCTTGTCAATAGAGGGCGCTGGGGGCGCCTCCCCCATCAAAATTCGAGAAATATACCTACAAAAATGATATAAAAATGTAATAAAAATAAAATAGTTTACTCATACAATGTGCAGGCTGGTAGTGTTACGATATGGCAGGAATGAAGCAGAGAGTAAATCCAATCGCAAGCACTTTAATAATCCAACAAGCAGGTGATCCAAGGAAAACTCAGAATACGGTACTCAGTACACAGAACAAGGAAACTAGGAACACACAACAGCAAACATTACAACATTAAGAACTCACAAGGACTGAACTAAAACACAGGGTTTAAATACAGGGGAACGGATGAGTGAAACAAGACACAGCTGGGTAAATTAACTAACACAGGTGGTAAACATGAACAAAAACGAGGAGCGGGAAAACTAGACGGGACTAAACCAAATACACAATAATGGGGGGAACACAAGACAGACAGGAACAAGGCATGAACCCACACCGTGACATAGCCCTCCCCCAATGGGCGGCTCCCGACGCCCCTTAAAACAAAAATACAAAAGTTCAGGAGGGTGGTGAAGCGGAGGTGGTCTTGGGGGAGGGAAGGAGGGCCAAGTCTGTGCAGGGGAATGTGACTGCAGGCGACCAGGGCGGAGCAGGACGCGCGGGCGGCCACGGCGGCGACGACCCCTCGGGCGGCCAGGGCGGCGGCGACCCCTCGGGCGGCCAGGGCGGCGGCGACCCCTCGGGCGGCCAGGGCGGCGGCGACCCCTAGGGATGCCAGGGCGGCGGCGACCCCTCGGGATGCCAGGGCGGCGATGACCCCTCGGGCGGCCAGGGCGGTGACTCAGGCGCAGGAACAGCAGACACCGGCTCAGGAACAGGAACAGACAACACACACACTGGCTCGGGCTCAGAAACAAACAACACACACACTGGCTCGGGCTCAGAAACAAACAACACACACACTGGCTCGGGCTCAGAAACAGACAACACACACACTGGCTCGGGCTCAGAAACAGACAACACACACACTGGCTCGGGAACAGAAACAGACAACACACACACTGGCTCAGGAACAGACAACACACACACTGGCTCAGGAACAGGAACAGACAACACACACACTGGCTCAGGAACAGGAACACACAACACACAGTGGCACGGGCTCAGAAACAGACAACACACACACTGGCTCGGGCTCAGAAACAGACAACACACACACTGGCTCGGGCTCAGAAACAGACAACACACACACTGGCTCGGGCTCAGAAACAGACAACACACACACTGGCTCGGGCTCAGGAACATCAGACACACACTGGCTCGGGCTCAGGAACAGACAACACACACACTGGCTCGGGCTCAGAAACGGACAACACACACACTGGCTCGGGCTCAGAACGGACAACACACACTGGCTCGGGCTCAGGAACGGACAACACACACACTGGCTCAGGAACAGGAACAGACAACACACACTGGCTCGGGAACAGGAACAGACTCTGGCTCGGAGGCGGCCATCTTGTCCGTAGACACTGGTTCGGAAGCGGCCATCTTGTCCGTAGACACTGGCTCGGAGGTAGTGATGTGAACAGTCTCTGGATCAGCAGAAGTGATGTGAACAGTCTCTGGTTCGGCCATCTTGTCCGTAGACACTGACTCGGAGGAAGTGACGTGAACAGTCTCTGGATCGGCAGACGTGACGTGAACAGTCTCTGGATCGGCAGACGTGACCTGAACAGTCTCTGGATCGGCAGACGTGACCTGAACAGTCTCTGGATCGGCAGACGTGACCTGAACAGTCTCTGGATCGGCAGACGTGACCTGAACAGTCTCTGGATCGGCAGACGTGACCTGAACAGTCTCTGGATCGGCAGACGTGACCTGAACAGTCTCTGGATCGGCAGACGTGACCTGAACAGTCTCTGGATCGGCAGACGTGACCTGAACAGTCTCTGGATCGGCAGACGTGACCTGAACAGTCTCTGGATCGGCAGACGTGACCTGAACAGTCTCTGGATCGGCAGACGTGACCTGAACAGTCTCTGGATCGGCAGACGTGACCTGAACAGTCTCTGGATCGGCAGACGTGACCTGAACAGTCTCTGGATCGGCAGACGTGACCTGAACAGTCTCTGGATCGGCAGACGTGACCTGAACAGTCTCTGGATCGGCAGACGTGACCTGAACAGTCTCTGGATCGGCAGACGTGACCTGAACAGTCTCTGGATCGGCAGACGTGACTTGAACAGTCTCTGGACTGGACGGGACCAGCGGCGAGGACTTTGGGCTGTAAGGAAGTACAGGGAGGATTTCCAGGCATTGCGGGACGCGGGAAGTCCTCTTCCTCCTCCGTCTCCGAGAGCGAGAGGGCGCTGTGCTGGACGGAACCAGGGGTGAGGGCGCTCTGCTGGACGGGACCAGCGGTGAGGGCGCTCTGCTGGACGGGACCAGCGGTGAGGGCGCTCTGCTGGACGGGACCAGCGGTGAGGGCGCTCTGCTGGACGGGACCAGCGGTGAGGGCGCTCTGCTGGACGGGACCAGCGGTGAGGGCGCTCTGCTGGACGGGACCAGCGGTGAGGGCGCTGTGCTGGACGGGACCAGCGGTGAGGGCGCTGTGCTGGACGGGACCAGCGGTGAGAGCTCTGTGCTGGACGGGACCAGCGGTGAGGGCGCTGTGCTGGACGGGACCAGCGGTGAGGGCGCTGTGCTGGACGGGACCAGCGGTGAGGGCGCTGTGCTGGACGGGACCAGCGGTGAGGGCGCTGTGCTGGACGGGACCAGCGGTGAGGGCGCTGTGCTGGACGGGACCAGCGGTGAGGGCGCTGTGCTGGACGGGACCAGCGGTGAGGGCGCTGTGCTGGACGGGACCAGCGGTGAGGGCGCTGTGCTGGACGGGACCAGCGGTGAGGGCGCTGTGCTGGACGGGACCAGCGGTGAGGGCGCTGTGCTGGACGGGACCAGCGGTGAGGGCGCTGTGCTGGACGGGACCAGCGGTGAGGGCGCTGTGCTGGACGGGACCAGCGGTGAGGGCGCTGTGCTGGACGGGACCAGCGGTGAGGGCGCTGTGCTGGACGGGACCAGCGGTGAAGGCTCTGTGCTGGACGGGACCAGCGGTGAAGGCTCTGTGCTGGACGGGACCAGCGGTGAAGGCTCTGTGCTGGACGGGACCAGCGGTGAAGGCTCTGTGCTGGACGGGACCAGCGGTGAAGGCTCTGTGCTGGACGGGACCAGCGGTGAAGGCTCTGGCCGGACGTGGCTGACGTGAAGCTCTGGACGCTGGGCTGGACGGAACCAGCGGTGAGGGCGCTGTGCTGGACGGTCTCTGGCTGGACGGTCTCTGGCTGGACGGTCTCTGGCTGGACGGTCTCTGGCTGGACGGTCTCTGGCTGGACGGTCTCTGGCTGGACGGTCTCTGGCTGGACGGTCTCTGGCTGGACGGTCTCTGGCTGGACGGTCTCTGGCTGGACGGTCTCTGGCTGGACGGTCTCTGGCTCTTCGTGGCTGACGTGAAGCTCAGGCTTGGTGGGTACTGTGGGGTTGCAGGGCTCCGTGTCTGCCAAACCCACAGTAATGGTTGAGCCACACAGTAACAAGGCCAAATCAATATAAAACTCTAAAGTCCATTGAGGATCGTGCAGTGGCATTACTGACCCGAATGGCTCAGATAGTCCACTTCTAAAGAATATCATAAGGCACAAAGAGTCCATTGAAGTTTCATTTGCCAGTTCAACAAAGTCTCTTACATACTCCTCTATTGGCCGGTCTCCCTGACGAAGACACATAATCAGTGCTGCTGGATTCATCGTTTTGGTGAGTTCTTCTGTTACGATATGGCAGGAATGAAGCAGAGAGTGAATCCAATCGCAAGCACTTTAATAATCCAACAAGTAGGTGATCCAAGGAAAACTCAGAATACGGTACTCAGTACACAGAACAAGGAAACTAGGAACACACAACAGCAAACATTACAACATTAAGAACTCACAAGGACTGAACTAAAACACAGGGTTTAAATACAGGGGAACGGATGAGTGAAACAAGACACAGCTGGGTAAATTAACTAACACAGGTGGTAAACATGAACACAAACGAGGAGCGGGAAAACTAGACGGGACAAAACCAAATACACAATAATGGGGGGAACACAAGACAGACAGGAACAGGACATGAACCCACACCCTGACAGGTAGTAAGAGCCTCAGCAGTCTCTAATTGGTTTCTTAAAGATTCTCCTCAGGACGCAGGTCGCTGCGTCCCTGACGAATCAGAATTGGATACATGTTATTTTATCCAATCTGATTGGTTCTCGTCAGCAATCAATCAAATCTTTACCACTACTGCGAGTGAGTACAAAAAAACCCTTTCACAAGGCGTTCGCTGGAAGAAGAAAAAAAGAAGGATAAAGGATCTCGGACTGGACCAACTCGATTTACAAATCCAGCAGCAGGCCAGTGTCAGAGGACGAAGCTACATCCGGAGCTTCACCCGCACTTGTTATGAGAAACGGAGGTGGCTGGCTGGATGTGATGATTAATTATAAATATTTGGGTCAGTTAATTGGATTACTTTGATGTAGCTAAATTAAATTACAATCAATTAATCAGTTTGTCCAACAAACTCTTTTGATTATTCATTTATTCTAAGAAAACGTTATCTTTCATGGCCACAGAAAAATAATTCTTTCTTAGCATGTACAGCGCTTAGAGCATATAACAAGATCAAGATTGTTAAATAAACTTTGTTGCAAGCAGAAAATCAGAACCAAATACGTATTGTGCACAAGTTTTATTAACTAAATCACACACATAACTAAACTAAACACATGTACATACATACATAGGTAAATGGTGTGTAACATAATAAAACTGGAAGCAGGAAATAGAACTATTCATTCAAAGATCCTTTTAGCTATGAAAAGAACCATCAGCTTATCATTTTCAGAGCCACTCATTAAATGTATACTTGCATGGCCTTTGCAGTGAAACATTTCGTGTGAAGAAAGATTTTTGATGTTCCCATGAGTCTCAATCGATTTCTTCGGTGTTGACTGAAGAAATAGTAATGAACTTGCGTGGTTGGTTTGACTCTGTTCCCCTTGGCTGTAGTGCAGATTCTGGGCCGGAGAGGACACGCAGAGCAAACAGAAGAGGGGAGGAAGTCGGAAGATTTGATGGAGGGAGTTGCGATGGACTTCTTCTGCATTGAATGAAGGCGTTGTGCCAAACTCCTGAGGTTGTCCTTGATTCTGTTGTGGTTGAGAGAGTCCTCTCTCTCTTGAATGAGCACATGGCTGGTTGTGAGTCAAGGCCTGCTGCCCTGGGGTCTGGGGCCTGGTGCAGCCCCGCAAGACAGCAACCCAAATATACAAGAGAGGCCAAAGAGAGGGAAGGGCTTGTGTAGAGGCCATTTAAAGCCTGATAAAGGTCCCACCTTTCAGGGTTGGCTCAACCAATAAGAAATGGGGAATTTCTAAGCGGAAGATTCCTCTGTTGGGAGGATTTATGACGCTATCTCAAGTGTGGTAGACATATGGGTTAGGCTTTGTATCATATGGGTGTGGCTTTTGTTTTTTACTCAGATAGATATAACAAACACAAAGTGCATTCTAAGAGAAGGTGATGTACACTAAAGTGTGTGTCATTAAATGAGGATTAATTTGATAGGAGACACGAAACTGGTGGGGTTACATTGACCGTTGGCTGTATAATAAAATACATACTGTAGTATCAAAGACATAATAGTACACAAGACAGTGTATCATTCACACAGTGTCCTGGGGTGCATGTTCACTTATAGGTCAGTTTGTCCATAAATTGATGCAAAATCTGTTTTAAGGGCTGTGAGTCTTTTCTATGGCCTCTGCTTTTTCCACGTGACCACATTTTTAATAGCAATAAAACCAACTTATCTGATCGTAGGCATGGTAACCAAGACCCTTCTTGTCGTTGTTGGGGGGAGAGGACCATAGATCCCAGAGTGAGTTTTAAAGATTATTGTCTGATTTGTCTCAGTCGTTTCACCCAGAACAGAACCATTCCGTCAATCCAAATTGTATGCTAATTGTCAATCGTATTTGACGATAATAGTCCTGACAGAAATGAGCAGCATTAAAGGGTTAATTCAACCAAAATTTAAAATTGTCATCATACTTGAATACATAGAACAACATTTAAAAAAAAAAAAAGTCTCTTCTTTTGTGTTGCCTTACCGGTTTGAAACAACATAAAGGTGAATGTTACAGAATATTAATTTTGGGGTGAATTGTTCATTGTAAAAATGGCTCAGAAAAGAGAAGTTAGTTATCTAGCATCTAAAACCTCTAGCATCATTTGATGCCACTTTAATATTTTCTATTTAATGTAAAAAGATTAAACTTAGACCGTTTATATGTTTTGTGTCTCCGCCATAGCCGCCTGATGGGCCGTCTCCACCCTGGTCCCCTGAGCAGCAGTCTCCACCATGACCATCTGAAGGGCCGTCTCCACCCTGGTCCCCTGAGCGGCCAGCGCAGCCCTGGTGGCTAGATATTCACCCTAAGCCGGCCATTGTCAGCCTCCAGGGTGCCCACCCTCCAGCCTCCAGGGTGCCCACCCTCCCACCCCTTGGGTTTTCTGTTGCTCCCTGCCCTCCCTCCTCAGTTGGACTGTTGGTTTACGGTGCGAGGACGCGCCTTTTGAGGAGGGGGCATACTGTCAGGATTATATTTGTTTTTGAATCTGTTTTCCTATTTTATTTTTCACTATGTTATTTGTGTTCAGTTTCTAGCCACTCCTCCTTCATTAGTTTCTCCCAAGCCTGTGTGTTTCAATGGTTTCTGTCATTGATTTAATTTGCCCCAGATGTGTCTTATTTCCCTAATCTATTCTCTGTGTATTTAAGCCATCTGTTCCATTTCAGTCGAGAACGTCAGACCAGGGATCGCGTCAGAGAGCCAATGTTCTTCGAATACAATTGAACAAGCAAGCCAATGGAATTGGCGTGCGTGATTCGCATCACACACTCTGCCCCCGTGGCGCGGGGAGAGTCTCTGAAGAGTGCTGTTGTTTACAACGAGCGAGTGTGTCTGTGTTCTTCTGGAAGACTCTCCCAGTGCTGGTGGTTTTTACAGCGTGAGTGCAGCGGTGATCGCGAGCTTTGAGCTCTCAACTGCTGTTTTAACAGCAACAAATCTAAAGGTTTGTGTGTGTTGACGGCTGGTTAGAGGGTGGTGAAGTGAGTGCTTCACTGTTTCAGTTCCCTTTTCAGTGTTGCCGCGGTCATTCCCCTGTGTGCTCCGGCACCGGTGATGGGTCCTATTTGATGATTCATCTGTGTTATCTTCCTCTGGGAGTGTAACACTGCCCGAGCCAGATCCAGAAATGTCAGCTATGCTGAAACGGGCCGCTGAGGCTGCTGGGCTCGAAGTGGAAATCCAGCGTGTCCCGTTCAGCCTCGGTTGGAGGATTGGTATCTCGAGGCTGGCCGCGCTGGTTCTCAGCTCGCTGCCCCAGTGCTTTTCTTTTCCGGTTTGCATGGAGAGCTTATCAGGTTGTGGATGGCACCTTTCTCTGCCAGAAACTGTCTGAATAGCTTTTTCCCCTCACTACCCTTGATGGAGGAGCGGTGAAGGGTTGCGAGGCTATCCCTCCAGTGCAGTGATCTGTCACGACACATGTGCACCTGTGTCTGGCAGCCGCTGCTTTTTGGAGGGATCCTCGTCCCCCCCTAAGGCCTGTGAGTTCACGTCCATTCCGACAGGCAGAATTTACAAAGCCTATGGGCAAGCCGCCTCCTCTTGCATGCAATGGTGCTGCTACAGGTCTGTCAGGCCAGAGCACCCATGGACATGCACAAGGGTAGCCCAGACCGTGCGCTCATAGGTGAGCAACGCACTGCTCTGAACTCGCCCTCCGGGGCACGAGTGTCATGGCATGAGCGATCGGTCTGGCGATGTCCACCTTCGTGGTCCAGGAGCGCCATCATTCGCTCAGGGCTTTGCTTATCTGATATGCTGGATCTTCGTCACGTCATTACCCACCGTGGTCTTGTCGTCTCTCCTACCTGTGCAGAGCAGTCGAGTTCTCATTGTAGCTCTCTTCACAACAACACAGACACAGGTCGGTTCTTTGAAAACGGGTGTTTATTGCTGTGGGCACGTATGGTCTCTCTGATACATCCACGCTTCGTTCAAGCCGTGAGAACTAAATTTATAAATGAACACAGTACAAATATATCAGTGCATTATACAGTATAGCATAGCAAAGGAAAATACAAACAACATCTAGCTTAAAGACAATGTGGTAAAATACCTCGTTGGCCGCTTGTCGTGAAAAGAGGTTATTTAATCCTTTAAAGCCCCTTGAAAGTCCATTTGGGTGTCTGCATTGACTTCAGACATCGACATTTGCAACATTTAATACAGTTTAACAAAGTCTCCTAGCCATCTGCTCCACAGGAACCCAAAACAGTGTGCCAACTAAAACCGTTGTAGCGGTAACACAAACAGAGAAAATGAGTTTCGGGACAAACATAAACACATAAAATGGACTAAATACACTGTTGACCACGTCTTATTCAGCTGCCTATTTTACCCTTTAGCTCTTAAACATGCATTACATTTTTGACTTTACATTAATTTTTAGCTATTACATGAAATTATGACAGCAATTATGAACTGTGCATCATGAACACACAAGTATTTATGCAACAACATTTACAAGGGGCATGGAATTTCCCAAACACACACTAAGCGGTGCCAAACACAACACACTGGGCCAGCTAACCAATCACAGCACATTTCATATTTCGGAAGGAGGGGCTTCATCAAAATAGGAAATAAATGGCATGTTCGGGCCAGACTGGGGAGATAGGTGCTGTAATAATGTAAAATATGTGAAAAATAATGTATTTTTTGAACAATCAAGAGTGAAAGCATATTCTAGTATACTCCAAAAACAAAATGAAGACTTTGCAAAAAGGCATATTAGGCCCCTTTTAAAAATGAAGTGTAGCTCCAGTTCTGGCAGGTCATGTTAGTCAAGCTCTTATCAGCTGACTCTCAGCTGATCCATGTCTACCTATAGGAATATGACGCCTATCACCAGTGTTAATTTTGTCAGCCATTTTTGATTTAGTTTTAGTCTTTATCTTTAGACGAAACTGCGTATTGGTCTTAGTCACAATTTAGACATTTTGTCTTTCATAGTTTTAGTCTAGTTTTAGACCCGTCGCCATGGGCGGGCCATAGGGGGCCGGGGCCGCCCCAAAAAATGCTTGTGCACTGCAATGATGGCACTGCATGTATGACGGCAGACAACATTTGGGCCGATTGTGGCTGGGAGGTGTGTGACTTGTAAAGCTGCAAGTGATTCAATGGTTGTACAATCAGATTTAATAACATCTAAATCTAATCTGTGACTTTGATAGGTCATTGTTAGTGATAGGTCACTGCTGTGAGAAAAAATCGTCTGACACAACATGCCTCCGATCAGCAGATAGAAGCAACTATAGAAAGATGGCTTCAGCTTGCTCCTGATAGAGATGGAGGAAGGAGAGAGCGCTTGAGGAGAAAAGAGGTGCTGCAGAGCTGTACTTCACTTCCTGAGGACAGTCCTAAATATGATTACTTTCTCCCTCACACATACAAACATTCTGATGGATACATTTGTTTTAAGTAATTGTTTTGATTTGCTCTATGTTTTTTGAGAGTAAAATTACATTATACTATGTTTAAATTTCAGTGCTAGATTAATTCATAGATTCATTTAGTTGGTTGTTCAGGCATTTTCATTTTTGCTTCAAAATTGTCATTTTGGATTTTTTTACAATAAGATTACTACAATAAGTAAGCTACTGTTTAAGACAGACCAGAACATTTTGAAATGAAATGCACTTTTTTTGAGGTGGTAATAAGATGTTATGCTTTGAATGTACAAAAAAAATAGCCTTCACACAGTTACACAATTCTAGATGTCTTTTTTTTTTTTTTTTTTGGTTTGTGCATTAATTTTGAGAAAATTGAATTTTCCTGTGACTTATTTGTTCACATGGTTTGGGTAAGATTAGGCTGGTATATGGCTCAGTTTGGGGGTTTCTGGTTAAAGGGTGGTGTTGATATGGTTAACTTATGGCTGAGAATTGGTGCTAATAATAAAACCTTTTTTGGCCCAATTCAGGGCCACTTAAGGATGATTAACTGGCTGAGATTCGGGCCGGTTATGGCCCATGTGTGACCCTTGTCTTTAATCCAGTTCTGGGCCACTTCAGGGCTGTCATTCTTTGCGGTACTTGGGGTGAGGGAAAAGTGATTGTGTGGCCCGAAGCTGGGCCAGAAAACATTTGTTATGTGGGCTGTTTTAAATGTAGGACATCACTGTTACGGTCTACAGTATTTTCCACCAGGTGGCGTTGTTTTATGTTCTCTAGGAGCGTCAGGAACAGGTGTGGTGAATTTCCGGTGATGAGGTGTGGTGGATTACTGTTGATTGCGTTTTGTCAAGAGATGGCGAGTAATAATACGGAATCGTCCCGTATTTGACACATAAAAGTCTTGTTCCGTATTAAACTGATACGGAACGCACTTTGTTCCGTATTTTTGAGAATCAATTCAGTGCAAATCCATGACAGACACATAGCTTCGTCAGACAGACTATGAACGACATTTGTAGGCTATGAGTATAAAAGATTGGTTCTTACACATGTCTGAGTTTGCAGATACTGACGCCTACATTCACCTCCATCCTCCCCACCACCACCAGGATGGTCCCTTCAAAATCCTCCCTGCCTTCGTTTTCATGCAGGAAATACAGATTCTGTACCCTCGGATTGCGAGCTACGGACGGGGCCTATGCCAAATAACTTTATATCATAATACTTGCTTGCTGGGCTGTTAATAAATCCGTACTTGTTACATTATTTTTCCTCCCGAGTCTTTCTGGTAGCACTCAATGGACCCCTTTGATATGAAACAGCCCTATATTATAAGAACATGGCGCACCAAGCTGACAGTCGGCTGTCGTTGAACATCTTTCAGCTCAGTTTTTGCAGTGTGTTCTGCAGCGTTGGCATAGTCGGACCACCATCACTAGCTTTTCGGTGTTGAATCAGCATTGTAGCTGTTAGTGTGAGAGATCATTCTAGTTTACGGTACAGTTTAGGGAATCGGTGCACACAAAGAAAAATGAAAGTGATGAAACCAAACGCTAAGAAGTCACACACATTTTTACATCATCTTATCTGAGTATTCTAATTCACAAATATTTTCATGCAGTGTGTTCAAGTGTAACTTTTTGCCCAGATGTAGAAGATGCGAGGCAACACAGCAGTCAGATTTGTTGCCATTAGCTCTTTAATGTCAGTTAGGTGCGTCACGGCCTATTTTCCTTACACAGGGTATCCACAGGCTGTAGTGGACGAACATGCACACACATAAACACTGCTTGAGGCAGGCCTAATCCATCTTTCTTGTCGCTGCAATATTAAATAATTCAACATTAAATAAGATTTTCTGAACTTTGTGTGGTACTAATTGTGAATAATTATCTAATTGGTGATTATATATTTATGCTTATTGTTACTACAAAGTTTGAAAAGTTTTGCAATATTTAATCTCATCAAAACAAACTCTGGGCACAATGCAACGTCAGTGTATTGCGTGTGTTTGTTTGTCTATGTTTTCTTCACACCCATAATGAACAGATCACTGGAGGATTGTCAGTGCAGTGAAGCAGAACTCTGAATACAGAACAGGTGTTAACAGGACTCTCAGGTTTACTTCTAAAATACATAATAGACACACAAGTGGATGTCCCTAGATGATTAGTTTCTGTCTGAAATTTGTAATTGATGGTCAAATTAACAAAGATACAAAGTGACTGTCTGAATAACAGGTCAGCGGCTCATCAAAACAAAATAGATACTAATAAAATTTGGCATTTATTTTAAAGAAAGAAAGCACAGACTGTTCGTCTTCAGGCAGGAAATGCAGATCCGCTACCCTCAGAACTACGGACGGGGGCTATGCCAAAAAACTTTATAAATAATTGCTTGCTGGGCTGTCAGTAAATTAAGACTTTGTTACATTATTTCCCGAGTCTTTCTGGTGAACTGCTACTACACAATCTAATTAAAATGATTAATAATATTTTTTTTTTTTAAAGTCAGTTTTGAGAAAAGCTCTCATTGTCAAGGTATGTCTTTGTGCCCTTATTTTATAAAGTCTTTTAGTTTGTAGTTTCCCCTTGTTGGTCTGTTTCCAGCTGTGTCTAGTAATTAGTATCATTAGCCCTTGTGTGAGCGAACTGTGACTCTTGCACCTTGGCCCTCAAACCCCCTTCCCTCATCAGGAAAAAAGTAAACTCAGCCTAGTTTACTATGTCCTCTTCTGTAGTACTGCATAAGTTAACTTTGACAAGAAAAGCAACAAGTAGGCTAAACGGCGCAGTGAGTCACCAAAATAAATCACCAAAAGGAAACATGTAAAAATTTTATAAAATGCAAATTATCATTACAAACAATTAACACAAAATTACTGTGTGAAGTTTTCAATTTTCTTTCCAAGAACTATGCTTTATTTTACCGCTGGTTTAAAATAATTAAACTTTTATGTTTCACTGGACATCGATGTTCATGTGCTTTATACTGACAGCTGCAATTGTTGATATAACATGACATAAAAGCAAAATTTTCTGATTTAATTTTTGTCTTGTGCATAGCCATGTAATTTGTACAGGGAGAAAAAAACATTTCACTGCCAAGGTTAATACTGTGGATAGAAAGTAATTATTGCATTATGAAGCATCAGGAAATGTAGTAGATGATTGTTAGGCCAGTATGAGCACTACTGCACTAATGTGCTGCTGTAAAATGTCTATACAACTTGGAAATAAAAGCTTTAGCGTTAGTTCTGCCGGGAAGACTCAACTGTTACGTCACTTATTACCTTCTCATCTATACAATCGTGTTCTAATACTTGTAGTATAAAAGATCGATACGCCTACATTCACCTCCATCCTCCCCACCACCACCAGGATGGTCCCTTCAAAATCCTCCCTGCCTTCGTTTTCATGCAGGAAATACAGATTCTGCACCCTCGGATTGCGAGCTACGGACGGGGCCTATGCCAAATAACTTTATATCATAATACTTGCTTGCTGGGCTGTTAATAAATGCGTACTTGTTACGTTATTTTTCCTCCTGAGTCTTTCTGGTAGCACTCAATGGACCCCTTTGATATGAAACAGCCCTATATTATAAGAACCTGGCGCACCAAGCTGACAGTCGGCTGTCGTTGAACGTCTTTCAGCTCAGTTTTTGCAGTGTGTTCTGCAGCGTTGGCATAGTCGGACCACCATCACTAGCTTTTCGGTGTTGAATCAGCATTGTAGTTGTCAGAGTAAGAGATCATTCTAGTAGGCAGTACAGTTTAGGGAATCGGTGCACACAAAGAAAAATGAAAGTGATGGAAGCAAACGTTACGAAGCCACACAAATTTTTACATCATCTTATCTGAGTATTCCAATTCACAAATATTTTCATGATAGCATGGTCTTCTGGAATGAAGAAAGTGAAGTCCAAGGGATCAATATTTCCTCTCATGCAGGCACAGAAAATACATGCTAGTTGGTCGTTGTCTGAGGTCTGTGCAGTGTGTTCAAGTGTAACTTTTTGCCCAGATGTAGAAGATGCGAGGCAACACAGCAGTCAGATTTGTTGCCATTAGCTCTTTGATGTCAGTTAGGTGCGTCACGGCCTATTTTCCTTACACAGGGTATCCACAGGCTGTAGTGGACGAACATGCACACACATAAACACTGCTTGAGGCAGGCCTAATCCATCTTTCTTGTCGCTGCAATATTAAATAATTCAACATTAAATAAGATTTTCTGAACTTTGTGTGGTACTAATTGTGAATAATTATCTAATTGGTGATTATATATTTATGCTTATTGTTACTACAAAGTTTGAAAAGTTTTGCAATATTTAATCTCATCAAAACAAACTCACAGACCTCTGGGCACAATGCAACGTCAGTGTATTGCGTGTGTTTGTTTGTCTATGTTTTCTTCACACCCATAATGAACAGATCACTGGAGGATTGTCAGTGCAGTGCAGCAGAACTCTGAATACAGAACAGGTGTTAACAGGACTCTCAGGTTTACTTCTAAAATACATAATAGACACACAACTGGATGTCCCTAGATGATTAGTTTCTGTCTGAAATTTGTAATTGATGGTCAAATTAACAAAGATACAAAGTGACTGTCTGAATAACAGGTCAGCGGCTCATCAAAACAAAATAGATACTAATAAAATTTGGCATTTATTTTAAAGAAAGAAAGCACAAACTGTTCGTCTTCAGGCAGGAAATGCAGATCCGCTACCCTCAGAACTACGGACGGGGGCTATGCCAAGAAACTTTATAAATAATTGCTTGCTGGGCTGTCAGTAAATTAAGACTTTGTTACATTATTTCCCGAGTCTTTCTGGAAGAACTGCTACTACACAATCTAAATAAAATTAATAATAATGTTTTTTTTTTTTTAAGTTAGTTTTGAGAAAAGCTCTCATTGTCAAGGTATGTCTTTGTGCCCTTATTTTATATAGTCTTTTAGTTTGTAGTTTCCCCTTGTTGGTCTGTTTCCAGCTGTGTCTAGTAATTAGTCTCATTAGCCCTTGTGTGAGCGAACTGTGACTCTTGAACCTTGGCCCTCAAACCCCCTTCCCTCATCAGGAAAAAAGTAAACTCAGCCTAGTTTACTATGTCCTCTTCTGTAGTACTGCATAAGTTAACTTTGACAAGAAAAGCAACAAGTAGGCTAAACGGCGCAGTGAGTCACCAAAACAAATTACCAAAAGGAAACATGTAAAAATTTAATAAAATGCAAACTATCATTACAAACAATTATCACAAAGTACTGTGTGCACTTTTTCAGTTTTCTTTCCAAGAACTATAATTGAAAACAAAAAAATCTACTTTTCTTCAATGCAAAGTTGTATTTCATTAAAAGTCAAGTAATGAGTCGGTAATAAAATAATAACAAATTAACAAATTGCAAACTGCAGTGCTCACTCTTCTACTCTGACCTCATTGCATCTCCTGCGAACAGGCCGGAGAAAGAAAAACCTGTCAAAATAAAAGTCCCCATAGAGAAAAATACCTCTGTTACATATATATTTTTCGAATTTTGATGGGGGCGGCGCCCCAGCCCCCTCTATTGACAAGCCGCCACTGGTTGTAGTCCAAACAAGTCTTTTGTTGTAGTTCTTGGAAAGTGGATTCTGTTAAATAAAATATCTCCCTTTGGAGTGGACTTTGAGCTTTGTAACCTTGTAGATCTTTTTATGTTCAAAAAGCAATATTTCACTCTAACTAAAGTGGAAAAAGTAAAAAAAAGCATGATAGGACCCCTTCAATTTTTATTTCAATGCTCAGTATGTCAGTGTTCTCTTAGATGTGGATATAGCATCATGTAAAAGCAAAGGTTTCAGTCGCATGTCTTCATTTTTGGCTCTAGAACACAGTAATTTGATTACCAAGATTGGAATAATTAAAGGCAGAGGAAAGAGGACCACCATCAGAGAGGGCAGAACTAATAGGGTTAGCACCACAAATGTAGTTCACCATTTCAGATACAATGGCTTCATCAATTTCACAGTTGTGCCTCTTCAAGCAAGACTGTAAAATGTCTTTCATGATAGGAGCAGAGGCTGAATGAGAAACTCCTCTACAAGCTCATCAATGCATTGGTTGGGTACATGATAGGGATAGGACGATTACCGGTTTCACGATAAACCCCGATAAAATGTCCTGACGGTTAGTATTATCGTTTAAAATTTAATTATCACTAAAACCGTGTTTGATTATCGTGATTTTGAAAACTCGCAGTAGCCTAAATAATGTCCAGCCAGAATCAGTCTGACGCAGGCGCCATGCCGCGCGAGCATGCAACATTTTTGTTTTTTGCACAAGAAGACGTGGCGGAAGGCAGTGACAGCACTCTGGAGATTTTTCAGCCATCCAAGAGGACAAAATCTGAGGCGTGGTCGTATTTTGGCTGTTACAGGAGTCCTGAGGGCAATTTAATCGAGGATGGGTACCCTGTCTGCAGATCGCTGCAAAAGGGGAAAGGAAACACATCAAAGTCATCTTAAGTGACAACCACCCACTGTTATCTAGCGAATGCAAAGTAAGTTAACTTTTACCTCAATACCAAACCTACTTGGGCAAATAATTGGACAAAAAATATTGATTAGAGATTAAATATCTAACTTGTAATTAACACAAAGCTTCCGAAAAGAAAAGTTTTAGAGCAAGTGGCTTTGAGCCAAGATAAACGAAAATGTTCAAATTATTACGGGTGACATTTAATGTATATTAGGCAATTCAGAAATAATAAAAACTGAAAAAACAAGCACCAACTCACCTTTCCATGTGCTCCTCCCCTCAGAATCCATTTTGAATTTACTCCACCTACATGTAGAATAGGGTGGTGATGGCGCAGTGGATAAGACACATGCCTTTGGCGTGAGAGACCCGGGTTCGTTTCCACTGTGAGACACCAATGTGTCCCTGAGCAAGACACTTAACCCCTAGTTGCTCCAGAGGTGTGTGACCTCTGACATATAGCAATTGTAAGTCGCTTTGGATGAAAGCGTCAGATAAATGTAAATGTAGAACTGCGCATGACCATTTTAAAATTTCACAATACTCATTATTTTAAGTAGAGGATAATTGATTCTATTAAGTTTAATAACTTTCCGTGCTAAAACGTTGCCGTTACTGAGTTAAACTCAGTAAGGTTAACAAATTTCTTAAAAAAAGTTATAATCACTTCATTTTATTAGTAAGATCAGCCGTTACATTTTAAAGTCTCCCATCTAGCGGTGAAATTGTATTTTGCATTCAAACGAATTGTGCTCTCCAGCGCCTCACTTTTTCAAATGCGTGTTGCATCTATGGTAACTGTTATGTACCAAAAAAGCTATGACAGGATGTCTTCTAATTGAACTTCGTCGAGTTTTCCTTCGGCTGAGCAGGTTTGTTATTTTGAACAAACTGAAACTTGACACAACGGACAAACGAATGTTACAGTATGAATTACTGACTGAGTTGCCGGGGCCGTGAAGCGCCTCTCACTGCTCTGCTCCTCCGTTTCTGCTGCTTTCAGTTACGTGACGCTGGCTCTGAACGAAAACGCGTTGTGGAAACCCGTTGGCCTAGTACTTTTTGACCCTCTCTGCTATTATAGTTTTTCAAGATGGCGTAACGACATGGAAGCCTCCGTGGACCTCCCCGTCACATGTATATAAAGATAATAAATTCTTCATTAACGAGGATAAGTCAGATAATTGGCAGAGGTATTTGTACACCTTTAAGGACATATTTATGAATAAAAATATTGATTTTAGATAATAAAATACCTAAAAAACTACACATTGTCCCTTTAACAACCTTTACTAAAGTGAAAATATCAAACCTTTATTTCAGGTGGACTTTGGAAACGATACTCGGTTACTAACGTAACCTCGGTTCTCTCTAGAGAGGGAACGAGTATTGAGTAAGTTTAGCTTACGCTACGGGAAAGATTCATCTTCTCGAGATACTGAAGCCAAAAAATTATCCTTAATTTTGTATACCTTGTCAACGCAGTGCAGCATCTAGCAGACCTAGAGCAGGCCATCTCGCGTGCTCATTGGCTGCCCTGCGGGCAACTGCTGCAGCCTAGCAGTGAGCCCGGCGTGACGTCACGCCCAATGAAGGGCGCCCGCGCCTTCATAGTGTCACAGCCCGCCAGAATGGGCGTGGCTTAGCGTATAAGTAGGGGCTGTAGGCTGACTTCTCTGGTTTTATGTCGACTGAAGAAAAGTCGCTCGTGGTGCGAGCAAGGCCGGTTACGCAATACTCGTTCCCTCTCTAGAGAGAACCGAGGTTACGTTAGTAACCGAGTATCGTTCTCTTACGAGAGGTTCTCTCGTATTGCGTAAGTTTAGCTTACGCTACAGGAACACTTTGTCAACGCCGTGCTCGTCAAGCATCCACACGAGACCCCGAGCTTTCAGGGGAACCCCATAAGTGGAAAAAATAAGGTGGCCAGCCACGCGGGCCATCACTTGTACATAAGCACACATAGGGAATACAGAGCAGTGTGCTGGTCTGTATAGGCACATGGCACATACCGTACTTAGTGCAGCTCAACCAGGAGAGCCGAGTCATGTGAGAGTGATCTGAGCAGGCGATCTGGGCAGAATACACCTCTCCTTCAGACTGACAACAGTTTAGCCTGCAAGGCAGGAACTTCTAGGTTATAAAACCTGACAAAGGTAGACGGGGAGCTCCAGCCCGCCGCTACACATATGTCATGGATAGAAATTCCACTGGACCATGCCCACGAAGAGGCCACGCCTCTCGTGGAATGAGCCCTGATGCCCAGAGGGCATTGCAGACCTTTTGACACGTAAGCGGCCGCTATAGCGTCTACTATCCATCTGGACAGGCTCTGTTTCGAGGAGGCGAGACCCTTGGTGCGCCCACCAAACGAAACAAAAAGCTGTTCCGAACGCCTGAAGGAGGCGGAGCGCGTAATGTAAAACCTCAGCGCTCTGACAGGGCAGAGGAGATTCACATCACTTTCGCTGTCAGATGCTGGGAGAGCTGACAACGAAATAACTTGCGCTCTGAATGGAGTGCCCATCACTTTAGGGACATAGCCATGTCTAGGTCTAAGGGATGACTTTAGAGTCATTCGGTCCGAACTCAAGACACGACGCGCTGACAGACAGCGCATGCAGATCCCCTACACGTTTTACTGACGACAGTGCAGTCAGAAAGACGGTTTTCAGTGATATTTCAACTCCACGGAGTCTAGTGGTTCAAATGGAAAAGCTTTCAGGGCCTCAAGGACCAATGAAAGATCCCACATGGGAACCGACGGGGGGCGCGGCGGATTCATCCTTCTAGCTCCTCTAAGGAAGCGGATGACCAACTCATGTCTTCCCAGTGATTGGCCGTGCGTCGATTCTGCGAACGCTGCCACGGCCGCCACGTATACTTTGAGCGTGGATGGGGACCTTCCCTTATCCAACAGCTCTTGTAGGAAGGTGAGCAGATGCGCCACCCCGCATGTCCGCGGGTCCAGACCTCTGTCGGTGCACCATCCAGAGAACACCGACCATTTAGACACTTAGAGCCTTCTCTTGGAAGGGGCTCTAGACTGCGTGATCGCGTTCATCACTCCTTCTGGCAGGGCAACGAGTACCCGTTGATCAACCATGCATGCAGAGACCAGTGCTCTGGGTGGGGATGCCAGATCGTGCTGCGAGCCTGAGAGAGGAGATCTGCCCTCACCAGGAATCGGCCACGGAGCTGTATGTGACAGCCGTGCTAGTTCCGGGAACCAAATCTGATTCTCCCAACGCGGGGCTATGAGGAGCACCGAGTGGCGCGTTTCCCTGATTCTCTTGATCACCCGTGGCAACAGAGAGACCGGAGGGAAAGCATATAGCGGGGGGCTGGGCAAAACCTGGGCCAGCACGTCCTAGTCCTTCGAGAAGAACATCGGGCATTGAGCGTTGTCTTTTGACGCAAATAGGTCGACTTCCGCTCTGCCGAATAGGCGCCACAGTTTCTGGACCGTTTGGGGGTGCAGGGACCATTCCCCTGGGGGAACATTGTCCCTGGACAGTTTGTCTGGGCCGTCATTCAAATGGCCAGGCACATGCGCCGCCCTCAGCGAGCGCAGGTGCGTCTGAGACCAAATAAGGAGGCGTTCCGTCAGATTGCAGAGATTTCTGGATCTGACACCGCCCTGACGGTTTACATAGGATACCACAGACGTGTTGTCCGAGCGGACAAGAACATGCTGGTCCTGTATGAACGGGAGGAAGCACTTCAGCGTGTTCTCGACCGCTATCATTTCCAGACAGTTTATGTGAAAACCCTTCTCCTGGTCTGACCACTGGCCAAAGGCTGGTCTGCTGCCCTCGAACAGCGCGCCCCAACCCGAGTTGGACGCGTCTGTCGAGATGACTTTCCGACAAGAGATGGTTCCCATCATTACTCACTGCTGGTACCAGTCGGCCAAACATCATTTGAAATGTTTTCAAAGGGAGAAATCTGCCCTTCTGGAAAGATGCGGCTAGGTGGCGAACACGGCGCGCGCTGTGTCGATAAACCGATGTCGATAAACTCTATTCCTAAAAAGGAAATTGACTGGCTGGGCAGTAATGAGCTCTTGGTCCAGTTGACCGTGAGACCCAAGCTTTCCAGATGACTGAGAAGCACTGTTCTGTGAGATAGCAGTTCTGTCTCTGACTGTGCCAATATCAGCCAATCGTCCAGATAGTTCATTATTCGCAGCCCCTGACTTCTCAGGGGGGCGAGTGCCGCGTCCATGCACTTTGTAAATGTATGGGGTGCCAGGGACAGGCCGAACGGCAGGACGGTGTATTGATATACCTGACCGTCGAAGGCGAATCTCAAAAATTGCCTGTGACGGGGTACTATCTGAATCTGAAAATAGGCATCCTTCAGATCTAGAGAAATAAACCAGTCCCGCGGGCGAACATGCGCGAGGATTTTCCTGGTCGTAAGCATTTTGAACGGTCTTTTCGCAGGCACTTTGTTCAAATGTCTCAGATCTAGGATAGGTCTGAAGGCTCCGTCCTTCTTGGGTACGAGAAAATATCGGCTGTAAAAGCCTGACTCGCTCAGAGAAGGCCGCACCTTTTCTATCGCCCCTTTGCACAGCAGCTTGCTATTTCTGCGTGAAGTAGTTGTGCTACTTCCGCATTTACTATCGCCGCGGTTACGGGCTTGAAAGCGTGGGGGACGGTGAAAGAATTGAAGTGTATAGCCCTGCTTTATTGTGCTCAGCACCCATTCTGAAATCCCTGGGATAGTTTCCCACGCAGCTATGTGAGCCGCTAGGGGGCGAATGGCCTCCGGGTTCAGATCGCCGCCATTTGCGGGCTTGTGAAACTGAACCTGAGCCGAAAGCGCGGCGCGTGCGCTCTCGGTTCTGGGCAATGGCTGCTCGCTGAAAGCCGAAACCGGCTGATTTATGTGAGATGTCCCAATCATAAGGGATGGGGAACATTCTTTTGTCCCCTTTGACGCGCGAGCAGCGCTCCGGGCGGAAAAGCTTCCTGTAAGCGTGAGCGGGTGTGCGCGGGCACGAGACTTACGAGTGTATTTGACGCCCGATCAAAATGGATGGGGAGCGTTTTATTACTGCCCTGCGTTTTGTGATAACACTTAAATGCGCGGGCGAAGCGCGGGGGGTGGTTTGTGTTAGCAAGCGTGAACACACTCTGGCGGGCACGAGACTTACATTCATAACCTGCTTTCTTTTGTGAAACTGACCCGGAGCCGAAAGCGCGGTGCGCACGCTCTCGGTTCTGGGCAATGGCTGCTCGCTGAGAACCGAAACCGGCTGATATATGTGAGACGTCCCAATCATAAGGGATGGGGAACATTCTTTTTTTCACTTTTTGAGCAGCGCTCCGGGCGGAAAAGCTTCCTGTAAGCGTGAGCGCGTGTGTGCGGGCACTAGACTTACAAGTGTATTTGACGCCCCGATCATAATGGATGGGGAGCGTTTTATTAATGCCCTGCGTTTTGTGATAACACTTAATCGCGCCGGCGGAGCCCGGGGGGAGGTTGTGTTAGCAAGCGTGAACGCACTCTGGCGGGCACGAGACTTACATTCATGACCTGCTTCCTTGATCGTGTAACAGAGCGGGCAGATAGTGGGCACAGACCTGTGGACACATTTCTTACATTCAACACTCGAGCGGCTTTTCTGCGCTTATGAGAGTGTGCCCTGCGAGATTCGTGTTTCGAGATTCGAGTGCTTATGTGTAGGGGTGAACACTGGGGCGTGGGCACTTTCACTACACTTACAACACCAACGGCATGAGCCGGACCAGAAATTATACTCTTTTGAGATTTCTCTGGGTCGCCGTGAAAACGGCGTTTGTGTGCAGGCGAGAGGATAAACAAACCGGCTCGTTGGCTGCTAATTGAACCACTGCAGTAGCCTGTTTGAAGGGGAATGACAGGGAAATAAACTTTGACGGCGCTCCGGCCGCAGCGGGACACGCGCATCTTTTCGAAGGCGAAGTGTCTGTTAGTAAGCGTGAGCGCTCGTGAGCGGGTACGTAACTTAAATTCTAGAACGACGGATGTGTGCAGGCGAGCGGGTTGCATTACCGGCTCGTTGGCCGCCAAATACACCGCTGCAGTAGCCTTATCTAAGGGGACTGACAGGGCGAGACATTTCGACGACGGCGCGTAAGCCCGTCCGGGTCATGCAGAGAGCTCGAGAGGGCTCTGCATGACGCGCGAACGGGGACGCGAGGGCGGGGTAGCTCTCTTGTAACGTAAAGGGAGCTAGCTGCGTGCTCGTTGGTCGAACAGAACTGTGTTGGTCGAGCAGAACTGATAAAATTTTTAACCGCTGAGAGAGCAGGGCTCGAACATGGGTCTCTGGCGTGAAAGCTGTGGGTTTAGCCACTGAGCCACAGTGGGAAACCACATCAGCTTCAGTTAGCGCGAGCAGATAAAGAGAGCGTCATCGCGGCGTTTGTTTGCAGGCGTGCGTGTTATATAACAGGCTCATGCTGCAATATTGACATTACCAGCCGTTCGAATTAAGAGGAGTTGAGAAATGTTTGAGAATGGGGGATAGTCCGGCCTCGGCGGGACTCACACACTCTTTCCTCAATTCGCCGGTGACGCATGCGGGATGGGATAGCATTCTTGTAACGTAAAGAAAGCTAGCCGCGGTTAGAACAGCTCGTCAAGCGCCTCGTCCCCTGAGGGGGCGGCAACGCGGGCGGGAGCCGGCGGCTGCGCGTCCGGGAAGGGGGGCGGAGAGATAGACGCTCGAGGGAGTCATTCCGGCGAGCGTTTGCATCTGAAACGACGGCAGTGCGGCTCGTGAGCGGCAGCTGCGCGTCTGTGTGGAGAGGCGGTAAAGGCGAGAGTGAGGCTCGAGGGAGGGAGTCCGGCGAGTGCGTCGCTGTGGCCACCGGCTCCGGCGGCCTTTGAGAACGGCGCTTCTTTGCGCGGTCCTGCAAAGGGCGGAGTGACAGCTTGACTGTTGAACACTTCGAGCCGACCCCGCAGGGTCGACATCGGAAGTGCGTCGCTGAGCTCACAAACCCCCGAGAGGGCAGAGCTGCGTGTTCCTGGCCCAGGCAGAGAGCGCAGATCACATGGCGGTCTCCGTCGCTGAGCGGGGCTCTGCATGAGCCGCAGGGAGTGCGAGGCATCTTGAAAAAGACGCTCACTGCTCTTTTAGACAGTAAGTTTTGCATTAGGACTAGATTGCAAGGTAAAAGGATATGTCGCCGGATAGCGTAGCTCGCACGGATGGCTGAGAGTGGCGAAGACGGCCAGCTTCCTCAGCGCTGTCCTAAGCTGGCTGTTCGCTGTTCGACGGCGGCGGTGGCTTCTCTCAGATCCAGCGATGCGAAGAGCTCGCTGAAGAGACAAAAAATCAGAGAAGTCAGCCTGCAGCCCCTACTTATACACTAAGCCACGCCCATTCTGGCGGGCTGTGACACTATGAAGGCGCGGGCGCCCTTCATTGGGCGTGACGTCACGCCGGGCTCACTGGTAGGCTGCAGCAGTTGCCCGCAGGGCAGCCAATGAGCACGCGAGATGGCCTGCTCTAGGTCTGCTAGCTGCTGCACTGCGTTGACAAGGTATACAAAATTAAGGATAATTTTTTGGCTTCAGTATCTCGAGAATATGAATCTTTCCCGCAGCGTAAGCTAAACTTACGCAATACGAGAGAACCTCTCGTAAGAGAACTACCATGCCATTAGCAGTTTACTGAGTGTAAATGAAAACCACTGGAAATTTCTGATGAAAGCTTTCAAAATAACAATAAGCAGAGGTGTAAAGTCCAGGGGCCTGTTCTTCGTACGTCGCTAACTCAGTTAGCTGGATTTGATTGTTGGCGATTTGGCATGATCTTGGATTGTTTGGTTCTTCGACGCTCATCCTGGACTTGCTGTCATAGCAACAGGTGTGCCAGCTTGAACCTGCTCGTGAGCAGGCTTATTTTATGTTAACAGGATTAGTTTGCGGCTTTTTAAGCGGAGCTGATTCGGGAAGTCTTTTAGCGCAGCTGTAGTGTACTTTTTGAGAGATATCATTTTTCTCATGACTCGTGAGGATGTCGTTTACATCATTAATTTGTTGGAAACGCATAAATGTTCGACTCGTCGGAGTCGGGCTTTAATAACAGTGCAGGCAAGTTACTATTGCGATTCTTATCCAGATTAGTATTATATCAAATTTTAAAAAGGCAGTTGACTGACTAAAATCTCTTAGATGGTGTGTGACTATGTTCCATATCACAAATATGTCCAGGATCTTTGCATGACTCAAGAATTTTCAGAGATTTATGCGAGGTGCTTATATTTATATAAGGTGGTGGTGATGGCGCAGTGGATAAGAAACATGCCTTTGGTGTGAGAGACCTGGGTTCAAATCCACTGTGAGACACCAATGTGTCCCTGAGCAAGACACTTAACCCCTAGTTGCTCCAGAGGTGTGCGACCTCTGAAATATAGCAATTGTAAGTCGCTTTGGATAAAAGCGTCAGCTAAATGAATAAATGTAAATGTATTTGAACGTGGTAAGGAAAAATATAAATATCAAGCTCACTGTATTACATACACGTATGCTTATCCTAACAGAACTGAATTTTTCCATTAAACAGGTGATTACAACAGGATCCTGCTTGGAGACAGGTGTTTTATGACCCCATTCCCTGACCCAAACCCCAGACCAGTTACAATGCAGCTCTAGCCAGGACAAGGGCACACAATGAAGTGAACTTTAGCCAACTAAAGTATCTGAAAAGTCTGAGGGTTGCACCTGACAGGGCCTGTGACATTGCATGGGCCATATTACACAACATTGCACCATCAGAAAAAATATAATACATTTCATTAATGTTTAATAAAAGACAAGACAATATGCTTAGTTCCTTGATTTTTATTTTAATTGTTCTTTGTAAAGAAAATCCAGTGATCAAGTCATCTTCTGCCTGCAAATAATATATATTGTACTCTGTGTGAAATAATATATTAGCACTTACTCTGAAGTTCCTATGAAGCAACTCTATCTCTAGTGCCAGTTTTTTTTTTTTAAGTTGTCAAGTATTTTCAAAATACTCTGTTTTCTAGGGGTAGGGGTAAACCTGTCAAACACATGGCTTATGCATCAAAAATTAAGAGGAAAAGTACTGCCCACCTCTGCATCACTGCTTTGTGCAGACTCTTCTGTAGATGTGGACTCCTGCAACTCATATTAGAAATAATAGGTACTCAAGTGTAAATTAAGTAAAGTTATATATGCACTTAAAGATACCTGAGAGGGTTTCTTCACTGTCCTGTGCATTGGGGGGGGGGGGGGGGGGGGGGCATTACAAAGTGTTGTAGCTACTTTCTTCCCTTTTGATGTTGTAGGATTACAAATTTATTTAAATGTTTTAATTTAGGTTCAACAGTATTTTAACTGAGAAAGTGCACACACTGTTTTCCATTTTTGAGGCAATCAAGGTTTTGGACATTAACCTCTTGTCAAATCTCAAAGGTCAGCTGGGCCTTTTGTTGATCTAATCAGGCTGATTGGATTAGCATCTCAAGGCTCTGAGTTACACTGTTACCTGATGAAATCAGGTAACCAGCTGGATCATGTACTTTCCTTTACATGTTTTGTTCAAGAGTCCCCTCCTCTATGAAATTAATCCCACCCCCTTGAAATGTATATAAACTGCAATGTAAAGTTCCCTTAGATTAGACTTGATTGAGATGACTACAGCGACGAAATAAAGAACTTATACATCAACAATCTTCTGGTCTGCAACTCTATCTTTTCTAAACTTGAGAAGAAGAAGTTTACAACAGATGGTGCCGTGAGCCGGATGGAGCTGAAACACCTGAATCTAGAACTGAATCTCAACAAAAGATTTCAACAAAGACTGAATTCCAGACTGAATCTTGAAACTTCAAGCTCAAAAAAGAATCTCAACAAAGAATGAACTTCTGACTGAATTCCATACTGAATTTTGAAACTTCAAGCTCAACAAAGATTTCAACAAAGAATTATCTTTCTGACTGAGTTCCAGACGGAATCTTTTCATTCAAACAACGATTCGTTGAGTTTCACTCTATTCAAAGAACCAGACCAGTACGAATTTTGTGCCTCTGTGCCGTCAGAGAAAGAGTTATCAGACAGCTGTAGTGTTTGATTACCTAAAGTTATCCTTTAAAAGTTGTCTTTTAAAGATGAAAATATATCCTCTGTTCAGGCAGGGACGTTTTAAACATCACATGTTAAAAAGATATCCTCTGTGTCAGGCAGGGAAGATTAGTATTATGTTGCTAATTATTTGTTTTGTTGTTTGTTACCTTGTGGTGTTACTGTGACGATGTTCGGCTGGATTGCCCTCGAGTGTCACTAGAGGGTGCTCCACCCCTGCACTGCCTTCCCTGGGACTGATCATGCACACACCCTGAACTGATTTCACACACACCTGTTTCCACTGATCACTCTCACACCTGCATCGAGTTCTTCACGCAGCTCCGCACTCATTTATACTCCACTCTAACTATCACTCATTGCTAAAGGCGGGCATACACTGTGCGATGTCTTTGCGATTTCAGCAAGGTACCTACTCACACTGAACGAGTAAATCGCATGCGATGTAAAGCCAAAGCTCAGGATTTATGTGCTCACACTATACGGTCCGAACGTCGAGCTGCGACTTGACTGCTCACACTATACGTGTGAAATATGTGCGATAACCCCCCGTGTTGGGTTGGTAGACGATATCATATAGCCTATCCAGAGATATTGTCAAAACAAGTATCAGCTATCAAGATGATTTAGCACTTCCAATTTATGTATTAAATTGTTATTAGTATTATTGTATTAGGGAAGGCTAATTTTATTATTAAATTGATCTGCTATTATAATTAATTTGCCACGCAATAATTTCACAGCACATCACCGCAATGCGCGCTGAGGATAATAAAATATTAAATAGAAGCCTACTCCTCGAGGAATAATAAAATAATAATAATATAATTATATGCCTATAATTCATTGTAATCTACCTAAATGTTTTAGACAATTTTCAATGAGGATCCTAATTGAAAATTGTCTTAACATTTAGGCCGATTACAATGAATTATAGGCATATCATTATGTTAACAGTCTATAATATGTCCGAACACTGGAATAATTAGTCATCAATGAAAATTAAAAACAGGTTTATTTCAAAAACATTTTTTGACAAATTAATAAAAGAGGCACGGTGCTACATCGCAGCTTGGAAGACGTGGGTAATAACTGGACAAACTGTAGATAAGCAACAGTAATTTGTAGCTAGTTTGAACTACAGAACTTAAAGACTTCCCTCTGTTTGTGTTTTTTTTTTTTTTTCAGATTGAAATGCTTAAACTTCTGTTTTCGCGCAGGCGCAGTGAGGGAAAAAAACACTGAGTTTAGGGCGATCGGTTCGTAGCTCTGCTTCAACTGTGCGATATAGTCACGAGGAGCGACCAAAATTTCTGACATGCCAGAAATTCATCCGACCATCCGATTGCCGATCGGGAGAGGTTAATCGCCTCTCGTTTCTCCTTGTACACTGCACGAACACTCCACGACAAACGACGCACGACAAAGCTGAAAATCGTCCCGACCCGAAAAAGAGTCGCACGAGTCAGAATTCGGCTCAAAATCGGACGAAATTCGCACAGTGTATGCCCGCCTTTAGTCTTGTTTTACTGTTGTGGACATCACCAAGCTTTTCCTAGTCTAGTCCTGTCTGTGTATCTGACCCATTGCCTGTTTCCTGGATTCCGTCTTGTCTGCCGCCTGCCTCTGTCTTCCCGACTGGTTATCGGACTCTGAGTATTGCCTTGTCTCCTATGCGGTGTTTGCTGTCTGTGACCCTTGCCTGTCTGACTACCCTCTAATAAACTCACGCTGCGTTTGGATCTACCTGTGTCTGGTTGTATCAGTTACAGTTGTAACAGTTACCCTCTAAAAAAATTATTTTAGAGAAGAGAGTTTGATCCTCTGTTCAGGCAGGGAATATTAGTATCATTTGCTAATTATTTGTTTTTGTTTTTTTATTATTTTGTGTTGTTGTTCTCTAAAAAATTATTTTAGAGAAGAAAAGTTTGACCCTCTGTTTCAGGCAGGGAAGATTAGCGTAACATGCTAATAGTTTGTGATGTGTTGGTAACAAGGAAGTTTAACAATAGTTGATTTGTGTTAACAAGTGTACCCTCTGTGATCAGAGAAGTTTAGTGTTTGTTTGTGTGGTAACAAAGAAAATCCACAAAATGATTAAGAAAAGTGCTAGACTAATCTCCACAACTAAAAAAGGTGGTCTTGCAACTCCTTTGTGGTCAGATAGCGAATTTAAAACACTGTTAGGAGAACAGATGGATCTAATAGTCACTGAAAAAGTTAGACAAGAACTAACGCAGAAATATGAGATTCATCCAGACAAAACTTGGTTGGTAGATGAGTGTAAAAAAGTACTAGGAGCAAGTATTCGCAAGAACAATGTGAAAGGCATAATATGTTGCCATAGAGAATTTGGTTTAGCACTAGCTACAGAACAGTCTAAACGCAACTCAGAGCTAGAGAAACAGATCAATGAGCTCCGGGCTAAAGTTTCCTCTTTAACCAAGAAATTGAACCGCAACAAAGATGCAGAAAAAACTGATGTGGAAGAAGTAAGTCAGCCTGATAACATTTACCCTGATTTACGAACGTTCTTTGAAACAGATGTAGCCGTCCAATCAGTCATTGATAAGCCTGTAAATTCAGTTTATGTGTGTGGAGCTAGAAAAAGATCATAGGGAATTGAGGAAAATGAAATTGTTTCTACCCACCCTTCTGTGGTCCGAATACAAACTGTCGCAAAAGCCCTTGGACCTAAGGATATAGAACGACTCTCTGAGAGTTTACCCTCACCACGTAAACAGTTTTCTGAATTTAGAAGGGCATTGATCAGCAAAATTCGTCTATATGACATGTCGTTAACAGAAGTCACAAAGTTAATGTCACAAATTTTAACTGATTCTGAATTCAACAGTTTTGAATCTGCAGTGACTTCTGAACTACAACATGCCAGTAGAGGCGATATGAGAGAAGGTGTTTTGAAAATCCTAAAGACTATCTTAGGACCCAAAATAGACTGGTCTAGAGTTACTAGCTGTGTACAAAAGAAAGAAGAAACGGTAAATGAATATACTGAACGGTTTTGTCAGTCAGCCATAACTTACAGTGGAATAGTGGATGATTCTGAAAGTGTGCTCGATGAGAAAGGAACACTAATTCGTATCTGGTCAGATGGCCTTGTAGCCGAATACAGAAGAGCTTTGCCATTCCTAGATCTAACTTGGTCTAACAGAACTCTCAGAAGTAACGTTGACAGGTTAGCTGCATGGGAAAGAGATGCTGATGTTAAAACCAAAGTGAGAGTAGCAGCAGCAGCTACATTTAGCACAGCAGAACAAGAAAACAGGTGGTCTAAAAAAGAAGGCAGCTGCCACTATTGTGGAAGATTAGGACATTGGGAGAAAGAGTGTAGGAAGAAATTGAAAGATACAAAAAGAAATGCTATGCATAATTCTGCTCCTTCTCAGCCTGCTTACAACCCGGAAGCAGTTCCGCAAGTGTCCACTGAAACTTTAGGACAGCTTGTTCAGGCTCTTTTAAGAGCACAAAAAGACCAGGAAAAAAACTAATTGTTGGGGCTGTGAGTAGCTACCTTACCCCTGTAATCCATCATAATGACACAAGAATTTTTGTGAAAGGTAGCATACAAGAGAAAGAAATTGATTTTTTGCTTGATACAGGTGCAGAAATTACCATAATTCCTACAAAATTGGCTAAAGGTTTAGACATTCCGTACAAGAAAACCAAATTTTCTTTAACTGGCGTAATAGGTGAAGATTCTGATTTGTATGAAACCCCGCCCATAGATGTACAATTTGGCCCAAAAACTCTGACTACAAAATTGTTATGTGCTCCATTAAATACAGGTGCAATTTTAGGCATGGATCTCCTGAGACAAGAGTAGCCAATAAAAATATTGATAAAATCACCCCTCTAGTGGCAGATCCTTCCACAATTTGTAATGGCATACGATTAGAGAGTAAGATTTTTTCAGTAATTGATATGTCTAATGGATTCTTTTCTGTACCGTTGCACTCTGACAGCCAGCCATGGTTACCTTTCACAGTTGACTATGAGCAATACCAGTGGACACGTTTACCACAGGGATTTCAAAACTCCCCAACCATATACCATCAGGCTGTCAGACGTGATTTGTGTGACCCAGAATGTCCAGTAAAACAGTCCACTATGATACAATATGTCGATGATATTTTGATTGCCTCAACAGATCACGAGGTACATCAAACTGAATTGGCATCATTGTTGGACTATTTGCATAAGAAAGGACACAAATGCAGCTTTCACAAAGCTCAAATTGCTAAAAAGCAAGTCACATTTCTGGGTCAAACAATTGGTGCAGGAAATAGATCCATTACACAGGATCGAGCGGCTTCAGTCAAAGCCATACCTCCGCCTACTACCATTAAAACACTCCGATCATTTTTAGGAACAGCAGGTTACTGTAGACCTTGGATTGAAGACTATGCCTCAATTACACAGCCGCTCTATGACTTGTTGAAAGGCCATGGTAAAGATTCTGATACTGTTTGTATGGAAGAATGTCACCTCAAAGCGTTCAATGATTTGAAGAGAGCACTATGTCAAGCACCAGCATTAGGAATTGCCCAAACTGATAGACCATTTGTGCTTTATGTCCATGAACATTTAAGCTTCATGACTGCATGTCTAATGCAAGATCATGGGGGCAGTTTACGCCCAATTCATTACTATTCTGGTAAACTTGACATAGTAGCTCAAGGTATGGGCCCATGCCTCAGAGCAGTACAGGCAGTGCATCTAGCGCTTCAGGCTTCATCAGGAATGGTGTTAGGACAGTCTGTAAACGTAAGATGTCCGCACGCAGTGTCCGCATTAATGAATCAAGCAAAAGTCACTTCTGTCACTTCCTCTCACTGGGGAAATTGGTTAGCAACTCTCACAGCCCCGAATATTGTCTTACAGCGCGCACCTGTCACGAACCCATCCTCATGTATGATGTCTGCAATGACTGAGAATTTGTTAGAGGATGAAGGAGAAATGACTCACGATTGTGTTACGCTTACACATACACCTACGAGTGTAGTCAAAGAAACTCCCATAGAGAATTCAGAATTTGAGTTGTTTGTTGATGGGTCAGCTCAAGTAATTGAAGGTAACAGACGAGCAGGTTATGCAGTAACGTCCACCACGGAAGTGTTAGCTTCAGGACGTCTTCCAGATCATTTTTCAGCTCAAGCTGCAGAACTAGTATCCCTAACAAGAGCATGCACGCTAGCTTCAGGATCAGTTGCTAATATCTACACAGATTCCAGATATGCTTTTGGGGTAATTCATGATTTTGGTGTCATTTGGCAAACCAGACAGTTTCTAACTTTTGCTGGATCCCCCATTAAGCATGCTGAATTAGTGAAAGATCTAATGTTTTCCATGAAACTTCCAAAGAAATTAGCAGTGATCAAAGTGAAAGCACATCTCACAACTAATACTACGAAAGCTAAAGGTAATGCTCTTGCTGATATAGCAGCTAAACAGGCTTGTTTCTATGCAACTGTACAAGTGTGTTCAGGTAGTGCAGCACAGAAGACAATTCTGCCTCCTGAATCTATAATTGATCTATACAAAGACGTTCCTCTGTATGAAGCATGGACATGGTTAGACAAAGGAGCCACAGTGGATTCATCTGGTTGCTGGACCAAAGGGGGAAAATATGTCGCTCACGAATCACTGCTGCCATATTTGGCTCAACAAATACACAGTTTAGGTCACAGTGGTCCAGCAACAATGAATCACAGGTTCTCAAATCAGTGGTGGAATCCAAAATTCAGAAATGTAGCCACAGAAACAGCCAAGAGGTGTGTTACATGTCAGAAAAAATAATGATGTACCAGCAGCCACTACACCAGCAGCACATACCCCAGCGCCACCAGGACCATTTCGTCACCTGCAAGCTGATTACATATCATTGCCTCGTTGTAAGGGAAAAACTGATGTTTTGATAGTAATAGATAAGTTCTCAAGATGGGTAGAAGCTTATCCAACAGGGCGTGCTACAGCTGCACATACTGCTAAATGTCTTGTCACTGATTTCATTCCCAGATGGGGATTACCAGATAGCATTGACTCAGATCAAGGTACACACTTCACAGGAGAGGTAGTCAAGGAAGTGTCTAGAATGTTGCAGATTAAGTGGAACCTTCACTGCCCCTATAGGCCACAAGCATCAGGACAGGTTGAACGTGCAAACAGAACAATCAAAATCAGGCTAAGCAAAATGCATCAGGAAGGAGTACCATGGGTCGAAGCACTGCCAGCAGTACTGTGTAGTATGAGAGCATCACCTAACAGAACAGTAGGACTGAGCCCTCATGAGATTATTACTGGACGCCCCATGCAGATGCCAGGTGTGATTGATCTTAGAAATGCTGATGTACACATAGCCTCAGATGCCCTGATTGCTTACTATGAAAACCTAACAAAGGCGGTACAGAGTGCCAGAGGGAGAGTTGAGTCATGTTGGCAGACTCCACCAGAAGGTGGACACACAATCATCCCAGGTCAATGGGTCATGATAAAGTCATTCAGAAACAAGCCGTTAGAACCTAAGTGGCATGGGCCACATCAAGTGATGTTGATTACAGCAGCTGCAGTATTGTGTCAGGGAAGGAAAACCTGGACTCATGTGTCACACTGTAAAGTAGCTCCCCCACCTACAGGGATAGGATAGGACACGAACCAGTGAGGAGCCGAGGGAAGAACCGATTGCAACAGGCGTCGGAGGCCAACCCTTCGGTGAAGAATCCCTCATAGGCTTTCCCATCCATTAATCCATCCTCACCTCACTGCGTTCTTTAGGTGTCATAATTAAGAAATAGGGAAAGAGGGAACAAAAATAGCAGACTCAGAAAAGTTTACAACCCTAGTGTTTGAACAAATACTGCTCCACTGTCTAGCAGAATCAGAAAAAGTTCACAATCCTAGTGTTTGAACAAATACTGCTCTACTGTCTTTTGTTTTTCTTTCTTACTCTGTGCAGACACCACTTGATGACTGTCTGGGACCCATACGCACCAACCTCCTCACCTGCGTATGAAGCCGAGCCAACTATCACAAAAGGATAAAGAAAAGAAAAAGAAAAAAATACACAACGCAGAGATTCACATACGAAACCTTCAGTCATCCATCAACATGATCAAGATTGTCGTTCTACTAAGCATCATAGACATCGCAAAAAGTGTGGGCTCCAGAAACAACATATTCTTAGATCTGATGAATATGTCAAGAAATGCCTTGTTTGCTGGGAAGAACGTTTGCATGCCACACACACCTTCAGTAGGAGCAGGAATCCCATGGGTGGCCCACCCTATCTCCAAATGTGACACGTGTACCTTATTCAATCATCATACCAGTGGATTATACAACAAGGATACATGTCACAACATAAAAATTCCTCCCGCTTCTCTGTGTTGCATTCCAGGATTACCATCCTGCAACCTAACTTCAGCTACTCCCATCATGACAGATCTACTCCTGCCAATGATGTTCTATTGGTGCGTGGAAAATTATGCTCCTGCATCGACTCCACTGGGTGAAATTCCTCGTGAACGTTGCAGCTTTGTGATTGAAAGAGGAACAGAATCCCATGTGTACGTTACTACCACAGATAAGAAAGAGGAAAATGACTTAACAGAGTGTTTCTCCAGAAACCCATCCCTACCCAATTTTTTTGCAATAAATCAGTTGTGTATGATCTCTCCACCAACTGACACTTTTTGGTTATGTGGAACTTCTGTCTACAGCATCCTCCCCAGCCAATTCAACGGAAGATGCACCCTGGTTTATGTTCTACCAGCTATCAGAGAAAATACACACTCCACCCCAAGCTCCCCACAGCTACAAAATTCAGCTCCTACCACTAACGAAGCAGATGGCTGCATTCCAGGACTCACTTGTGCACAAACATGGTGGTCAAGAACTCTTGGAGCATTAATACCATCTTATGGTGTCATGCAAGCCCTTGATCAAGTCAGAAGCTTATCGAATTCTGTACAGAAATTGGCCAATGATACGGCTTTGGCCCTTGGTAACATCACGGACACTCTCGCTTCACACAAGATAATGATCTTACAGAACAGAGTGGCCTTGGATTACATTCTAGCGACGCAAGGAGGAGCCTGCACCATCATCAGACCTGAGTGCTGCACCGGGTTAATGGATCCAACAGAGAACTTGAACAAAATCCAACAAGACATTCTTGATCTTTCAGCAAAATTACATCAGATGACTGAAGATAAGTCTTCATGGTTCGGAAACTTGATTGGTAAACCCTGGCTGTGGATAAAGGAAATAGCAATTATGTTGTTGTTTGTTCTACTGGCGTACTATCTATGCGTCCACAGTATCAAGTGTTTCATTCAACATATGAATCACGCCTCTCTCGAGAAAATCACAGTTCCTACCAGAAAAGACTATTACCCGTAGGGATGTCACGGACCCTAAAATTGCATGTTTGTTTAAGTGTCTAAATTTGTATTTTGTGAGAGTTATTTAGAACTCTCAAAGGGGAAAATGTAGGATTACAAATTATTTAAATGTTTTAATTTAGGTTCAACAGTATTTTAACTGAGAAAGTGCACACACTGTTTTCCATTTTTGAGGCAATCAAGGTTTTGGACATTAACCTCTTGTCACATCTCAAAGGTCAGCTGGGCCTTTTGTTGATCTAATCAGGCTGATTGGATTAGCATCTCAAGGCTCTGAGTTACACTGTTACCTGATGAAATCAGGTAACCAGCTGGATCATGTACTTTCCTTTAAATGTTTTGTTCAAGAGTCCCCTCCTCTATGAAATTAATCCCACCCCCTTGAAATGTATATAAACTGCAATGTAAAGTTCCCTTAGATTAGACTTGATTGAGATGACTACAGCGACGATATAAAGAACTTATACCTCAACAATCTCCTGGTCTGCAACTCTATCTTTTCTACACTTGAGAAGAAGAAGTTTACAACAATATAACATTAGAAAAAAGTCCACTTACTGCACATGCTTCAGCCACTTGTTTGGGAACACATAAAAGTGTTGATGTATTGTTTAATACTGCACAAAAGAGGAAAACACAATTTCATTACAATGAAGTACACTGGGGGGAAATGTGATCAATAACTCATGGCAACATATATTTTTTTGCATTAACTATGTAGTTTCACAGTCACACATGTAGACTTTCACAAGTCAAAGCAATTCATTGCTACTCAAGGTTTAACAGCTGATATGACTGGACAGCCATTTGGATTATAGGCCTACTTAATTTAATGCAGCAACAAATTATTTTACAGTGTACTAGGATCATTTAAAGTTCATTTACCAGCAGTGAAGGTGTTCTGCTCCTGGCCTCTGGCTGTGGGTCTGAGGAAGAGCTGAACCCAGGGATGCCCTCCACAAGGTTCACACTCAACCCAAGGGTCAGCTCTTCTGCCTGGGTATAATCTGGGAGTGCAGGACCACCACCTGTTTGTTTTTCTTTTCTTTTTTTTCTCAGCCTTTTTCTTGGTTGCTTTTATAAACAGGCATACATTTATTAACAGTGCCTTTTTGTAAGTATAAGGGAACAATATTTTAAGTTTGGGGAATAAAGGGGTAACAACCAGGAGAATTAAAAAAAATATTTATACTGTAAGTTGTCACGGATGGTGTATGGCAGGAAGCACGAGGAGACGAGGAATTCAAATAAACTTTACTATAAATCAAAACATCAAACAGGTACAGGCAGACAGAGCGGATGCAAACACCAGTTAACATAGACGAGAACCGACCAAGACAGACTGAACAGAAGAAACTAAATACAGAGACAAATGAACCATAATGATGTGAAGACAGGTGACACAGATGATGATAACGAGGAACAGGCTGGTAAGTGAGGGAGTGAGTTCAGGTGTGGAGACAAGGAGGATTCTGGGTAGTGTAGTGCAGACAAGGACAGACAGGTGCAGACGAGGACTGTGACATTACTCCCCCCTCCCGGTAGGCGTGACCTCACGCCTTAGAACAGGGGTGGGAGGGTGGGCATCCTGGAGTCCGTGACGGGAAGGCGGACCGGGTGCATGAGGATGGACTCCAGGATGGACCAGGCGGCCATGGCGGAGCAGGACGTGGGCGTGGCCATGGCGGAGCAGGACGTGGGCGTGGCCAGGGGGGAGCAGGACTTGGGCGTGGCCATGGCGGAGCAGGACTTGGGCGTGGCCAGGGCGGAGCAGGACGTGGCTGAGCAGACGAAACCTCGGGCTCCAGGGTGGAGCTGTCGGACCCTCGGGCATCCAGGGCGGTGGGGACCCTTCGGGCGGCCATGGCGGTGAGGACCCTTCGGGCGGCCACGGCGAGGGCCTATTTTTTACTGACTCGGGCGTCCAGGGTGGAGCTGTCGGACCCTCGGGCATCCAGGGCGGTGGGGACCCTTCGGGCGGCCATGGCGGTGCGGACCCTTCGGGCGGCCATGGCGGTGAGGACCCTTCGGGCGGCCATGGCGGTGAGGACCCTTCGGGCGGCCATGGCGGAGAAGCCCCTTCGGGTGGCCATGGGTCCTTGGGCGCCCACGGCGAGGGCCTAAGGCCCCCCCCAAAAAAATTAATGGGGAGAGTGACAGAGTCATTACAAGTCTCTGGGCTGGACGGAACCAGCGGTGAAGGCCCGGCTATGCTGGATGGAACCAGTGGTGAAGGCTCAGAAGGGCTGGACGGGAACAGCGGTGAAGGCTCTGTGCTGGACGGGACCAGCGGTGAAGGCTCTGTGCTGGACGGGACCAGCGGTGAAGGCTCTGTGCTGGACGGGACCAGCGGTGAAGGCTCTGTGCTGGACGGGACCAGCGGTGAAGGCTCTGTGCTGGACGGGACCAGCGGTGAAGGCTCTGTGCTGGACGGGACCAGCGGTGAAGGCTCTGTGCTGGACGGGACCAGCGGTGAAGGCTCTGTGCTGGACGGGACCAGCGGTGAAGGCTCTGTGCTGGACGGGACCAGCGGTGAAGGCTCTGTGCTGGACGGGACCAGCACATCATGGGACTCGGAACTGGACTCATGGGCCAGAGCTGATGTGCGTGCCGCCCACACACACAGAACAGCCACAATCAGTACCGTGTCCTCATGAGCAGATCCAAGTGCGGCGTATTCAGTCTCTGGCGGGCAGGCGATTGGCTCCGGTTCTGGCAAACAGGCGACGGGCTCAGGCTCTTGCTTGAAGACTGGTTCAGGCTCTTGCTCGACAGGGCGGATGAGATGAGGATTGGGCTGGACGCAGTTGATACTGAAAAAGTCTAGACCCATATCCTCCCCTGTGACCTCCACGGTTCCCACGGAACACAGCTTGGCGGGTTCCCACAAAGGCTTGTTTCCAGATCTCCATCTTCCTTTTTTCCTTTCTTTAGGGTCGGTTCTTCTGTCACGGGTGGTGTATGGCAGGAAGCACGAGGAGACGAGGAATTCAAATAAACAATAAACTTTACTATAAATCAAAACAACAAACAGGTACAGGCAGACAGAGCGGATGCAAACACCAGTTAACATAGACGAGAACCGACCAAGACAGACTGAACAGAAGAAACTAAATACAGAGACAAATGAACCATAATGATGTGAAGACAGGTGACACAGATGATGATAACGAGGAACAGGCTGGTAAGTGAGGGAGTGAGTTCAGGTGTGGAGACAAGGAGGATTCTGGGTAGTGTAGTGCAGACAAGGACAGACAGGTGCAGACGAGGACTGTGACATAAGTATTATAGAACTAAGGGGTACTTATTCTACTATTATGATACAACAATCTTACATTTGGAAGCAATGTGTAATTTTTTAATAATTGTGTACCAATACATACTGTGTAATTGCTCCCTTTTTGTAATAATTGTGTACCAATACATACTGTTTAGTCTTTTTAAAAATGACAGGGTACATATCTGTGCATTTATATAATTTTTTTTTTATCGCTAAAGTGCAGATGTTTAAGTTTGGGCTAACATGTTTCAAGGAGAGAAAGGCTAAGACTGTTGCAATTTTTTTAAATACTGGGAAATATATCTTGTTTGATGTGGTTACAGGGTAAGTGGTGCTTGTATAATAAATAAAGGTTTCCGAATCAGTGATATAAGATTCTGTGTATGCATTTTTATTGTTCTTACCCTGTAACTACATGGAACATGAGGGTAACAAGCACCACTTTAATTTACAGCCCGCAATGTCACACTTACCCTGTAACTACATGGAACAAGGGGGTAACAAGCACCACTATGAAACAAGAGTATCTTTCTCCAATATTTAAGCAAAATTTGCAATAGTTTTCGTTTTCAGTGCATTTTTGTTAAAAAGATTACTTTATAAATGAATAGATATGTACCCTGTAATTTTTAAAAAGGCTTTACAGTATGTACTGGTTGGACACATATTGTTATATCATAATAGTAGAATAAGTACCCCTTAGTTCTATAATTCTTACAGTATAAATATTTTTTTAATTCTCCTGGTTGTTACCCCTTTATTCCCCAAACTTAAAATATTGTTCCCTTATACTTATATTGTAAGTACGTTATAGGTACACTATAATTACCGAAGGTTACACTGTAAAATCGCTTTAATTACGCAGTACTTTCCGGGCTGTAATCTAAAGCGTTACCCAAATGACTATTATGTAGAATATTCTAGTACTTCACTTTTACTTGTTCCCATTTTCTAGTAGTGGGTGGTGACTCTGACATTACAATGAACAAAGTTATTAATTATTTAGAAATTATTAAAATATCAAAATATTTGTACGTTTTGCCAGCCCTCTCTCTTGGCTTTTGCACACTTTGAGGTGTTCCCTGGCGTTTTAATTAAGTTTTCAAATTCTGCATATCCTTCAAGCAATAACTCTTGCTCTTCTGTGGAGAAAAAAACCGAGCGCGCTCTTTGGCCACGGTGAGCAGCCAATAGCAGCGTTGCTGATCAATGTTTCTACTATCGATACATATCCCCTTTTAACCCAGCGCATGAACGCGCAATTATCTCAGATAACTCAATCCAGCTATACTAATCATAACCGGCAGGAGTGTTCGAAGAACCTAATTAGCCGGATCATGATGAGCACGATGATATTATCTTGGATGCCTCGTTTGATCTCGGATGTTTTAAGCAACGTACGAAGAACGGGCCCCAGGGGTTTAGTTACCCTTTAATTATTTAGCAGACGCTTTTATCCAAAGCGACTTAAGTTACAGTTAAACTAACAATATAGGACAACAATATGAAAGTGCTATGACCCTTCCCAGATTAATCATGTATGTAGGAATATTAACATGTAGGCTATGTAGGCATACTTCAGCCAATAAGGTGCGAGTTTGGCCTTTTATATCAATGTATTTGTCCATTAAGCTACGTTAAGCGTTTTGTCCTGATGGAAGGGGAATCCTTGAGTATGATGAGGTATTGAGGGAAACCGATTATAATCCCATTCATGGTAGAAAAAGTTGATAACATGTAGCCTAACACAGGGAAAGTAACAATGAAGTTAATGAATGAAACATAAAAACAGCTTTTGTGCCTTTATCATCTTTTCCGCATATATACTGACCCAGATAATCATCACAAAAAACTTAATGCATGCTCAATTGTTGTAAATTAATTTTTATGAATGAATGGCTTGCTCTAACTGTTGCTCTGGTCTTCCTCAACAACACGCGCTTGCAACCCCTGCTGGTGAGGACGACTAACAGCAGATGGAGATTATGCTCGGTAATCTACTGCGTCTCCTGCAGTTCTTGGATGTCAACGTTGAATTTATTTTGGAAGTGAAATATGAAAGCTGAATATGCATATTTTTTTTCAAGTAGTACAATTCAACAGGCTTTTTGTTTCAAAAACATTTGGCATTATTTTACTTCGATAGGCTGCAGCAGAGAAGCTGTTTATTCAACATTTATTCACAATATCTTGTCATGGTTTATATATGTATTTCTTTTAATGTTATTATTTCGGTCTTATTACCAGGGAAGCTGGACTGCTTTGCTGTTTATTGATTTTTTATTTATTGATTTTTTAAAGTATAAACAGAGAATATGGGGAGAACTTTCACTCTAAGTAAACTTCCGGGTTCTGAACTGGTTGCAGTTCCACTCTGGCTCCATATGAGGGCGCTCACAGGACGAGTGCAGAATGAATGGAGGTCTATGGAGATACAGGTCCTTCTAAAAAAATTAGCATATTGTGATAGAGTTCATTATTTTCCATAATGTAATGAAAAAAATTAAACTTTCATATATTTTAGATTCATTGCACACCAACTGAAATATTTCAGGTCTTTTATTGTTTTAATACGGATGATTTTGGCATACAGCTCATGAAAACCCAAAATTCCTATCTCAAAAAATTAGCATATTTCATCCGACCAATAAAATAAGTGTTTTTAATACAAAAAAAAAGTCAACCTTCAAATAATTATGTTCAGTTATGGACTCAATACTTGGTCGGGAATCCTTTTGCAGAAATGACTGCTTCAATGCGGCGTGGCATGGAGGCAATCAGCCTGTGGCACTGCTGAGGGATTATGGACATTTACATTTATCTGACGCTTTTATCCAAAGCGACTTACAATTGCTATATTTCAGAGGTTGCACGCCTCTGGAGCAACTAGGGGTTAAGTGTCTTGCTCAGGGACACATTGGTGTCTCACAGTGGATTCGAAACCGGGTCTCTCACACCAAAGGCATGTGTCTTATCCACTGTGCCATCACCACCCCAGGTGGAGGCCCAGGATGCTTCGATAGCGGCCATAAGCTCATCCAGTGTTGGGTCTTGCGTCTCTCAACTTTCTCTTCACAATATCCCACAGATTCTCTATGGGGTTCAGGTCAGGAGAGTTGGCAGGCCAATTGAGCACAGTAATACCATGGTCAGTAAACCATTTACTAGTGGTTTTGGCACTGTGAGCAGGTGCCAGGTCGTGCTGAAAAATGAAATCTTCATCTCCATAAAGCTTTTCAGCAGATGGAAGCATGAAGTGCTCCAAAATCTCCTGATAGCTTGCTGCATTGACCCTGCCCTTGATAAAACACAGTGGACCAATACCAGCAGCTGACATGACACCCCAGACCATCACTGACTGTGGGTACTTGACACTGGACTTCAGGCATTTTGGCATTTCCTTCTCCCCAGTCTTCCTCCAGACTCTGGCAACTTGATTTCCAAATGACATGAAAAATTTGCTTTCAACCGAAAAAAGTACTTTGGACCACTGAGCAACAGTCCAGTGCTGCTTCTCTGTAGCCGAGGTCAGGCGCGTCTGCCGCTGTTTCTGGTTCAAAAGTGGCTTGACCTGGGGAATGCGGCACCTGTGGCCCATTTCCTGCTCACGCCTGTGCACGGTGGCTCTGGATGTTTCTACTCCAGACTCAGTCCACTGCTTCCGCAGGTCCCCCAAGGTCTGGAATCGGTCCTTCTCCACAATCTTCCTCAGGGTCCGGTCACCTCTTCTCGTTGTGCAGCGTTTTTTGCCACACTTTTTTCTTCCCACAGACTTCCCACTGAGGTGCCTTGATACAGCACTCTGGGAACAGCCTATTTGTTCAGAAATTTCTTTCTGTGTCTTACCCTCTTGCTTGAGGGTGTGAATGATGGCCTTCTGGACAGCAGTCAGGTCGGCAGTCTTACCCATGATTGCGGTTTTGAGTAATGAAACAGGCTGGGAGTTTTTAAAAGCCTCAGGAATCTTTTGCAGGTGTTTAGAGTTAATTAGTTGATTCAGATGATTAGGTTATTATCTCGTTTAGAGATCCTTTTCATGTTATGCTAATTTTTTGAGATAGGAATTTTGGGTTTTCATGAGCTGTATGCCAAAATCATCAGTATTAAAACAATAAAAGACCTGAAATATTTCAGTTGGTGTGCAATGAATCTAAAATATATGAAAGTTTAATTTTTATCATTACATTATGGAAAATAATGAACTTTATCACAATATGCTAATTTTTTGAGAAGGACCTGTATACCCCTAAAAATCCACTTTTCTCAGGATATTATTTTTTGTCTAGTAATTTGAAAGTTGTTTTCGAAAGGAGATGCAAAGAAATTACAGATTACTGGGTGTTAGATTTTTTAGAGTCACTTATTTGCTTTAAAAAGTCTTTTAAAATGTCAATGACGTCATACACATCGTACGACCAGAGAACTGCTTTACGGCAATCCTTCCGTCACTTTGGTGCTTTCGCGATCTGCACTTTCTTTTCTCTCGAGGCATCGACAACACAGCTGACACAGGTAAATACACGTGCTAGAAGAGTTAAGTCCGCCTTAACATTCTGGGCCCGCTTCGGATGCCACGATGCCATCAGGCGGTATGTCTGGTCGTAATCAGTCCTTCATTGACCAATCAGTGTCCATTAGCAGAATGCTAGCGTGTTATTGGCAACAACAACTCAACCTGTTAGAAATCAAAAGGACATAAGTACTCGTTCATTCAACTTTCGACCTATAACCCATGTTGAACTTGCAAAACCTACATTAAAATCTGAGATTTCTCAACAGCAATCGGGTGAAAGAGAGAAATTGGCCGTCTAGGCTTTCCGTAGAAGGGCTTTGCTTTAACTGTGATCGTAAAGGGTTTGCTATCCTGATGCTCCCTCTAGTGGACAACATTAGTATTCATCTCTGTATCGAATTGACATACAGTAAATGTCTGATACTTTTTTTTAACGATTACATTTGTAATGATTATTTTATTACTGATAATATAGCCACATCAAACTCAAATTCACAGATTCATGGTACCGTATTTCATGCTGTAACAGTTGAATTTTAAACTTCCATTTTGTAGCTAGGCAGTAAATATACATTATTATATCACTAGTTAAATGGTTATTTAATAATTAAATTCATTCCTGCATGAACAGATTCGGTTTGTTTGCAGATTCGATTTGCGCTCACGCGCTCTGCTCACGCACGCGACTTCGGGTGCGTGTGCGTGCATATTAGTGATTCAAATCGAAAAAGCGTCATTCTAGCGCTCAGGTGTCCGACTCCCATCAGAGCGCATCCTCAATATCCAGCACCCATGCGGCTGAACACCATCAACCCGTTAGTGCTGGTGCTGAGGAAGATGAGATGCCAATGGGAAAGAGGAGGAGGATGGAGAGTTTTGTGAAGCTTCATTACTGTGACTGGAGCGGCATCATCTCAGACCAGAAACTGCACCGATAACTGAGAGAAGAGCTGAGGGTAAATCAAATGACCATTGGAGATTATCAGTGTCATTAATTACCATATATGACCACACCATATTATATCTGAAGTTTGATCAAGTCAATAATCTGATTTATTTTTTATTCCAAGACACGTCATGACATATTTAAACAAGGATTGTTTAAAAACTAAAACATTTTAACAGAAGAATAGCCTTAATATGAGTATCCAATGTTTAATAATTATAATTATTAGCTTGAAACATGCTTTTGTTTGATATTCCCTGCTTTAGATCAGAATGGTGTTCAGTCCAGTGCCTGTGCTGCAGAGGATCATGGTCTTCAGGAAGCTGTATCCAGTGGTGTTGAAGATCAGCAGGTTCAAACCCCTCCAGCTCCAGTCCATCACAGTCCAGCACTTCTCCAGGAATGGTTTAAGGTATTGGCCCTATAAGCTACTAATGAATTTGAATATATATTAACATTTGGAAGATTTTGACACCTTTTTGTGCATTTGTTTTAAATGTTCTTTGTTTATTGTGATATGGGAAGTAGGCATGTGCCGGTATCAAATTTTCATGCTGCGATTAATTGATTGAGCTTTTATCGCGGTATACGGTATTATCACGATATTTTAATTGCACAAGAGAAACAGACGGATTGGGGGTATCTAAAAAAAACTTGCATCACAATGTGTAATTGTGATTGTCAAAACATTAATTTTATTTTTTAGTGAAAACATGTTATAATGTTTACATGGTACAGTTACTGAGGCTACTGTTTGTATTATTGCTTAACACAATTTTCATGATTTCAATTAAATTCTTGGATTTAATTTCAATCTTGATTCAATATTGACTCATTTGGATAAATATTAGGTAGGCTACAGTAGATAGCCTGCATTTAATTTTTTCTCAAGAAAAAATATATCTCACATAATGCTGTAAAAATACAGAGAGAAATTAAATATAATGCATACAATATAAATATAATAATAATATAAATATAAAAATGTAATATGCCGTAATTTTCATTATAATAACAATTATATAATGACAAGTAAACATATATTAAAATATGTAATATAGTGCACATATTTAGCAAAATACTCCTCTCTATAGCTATTTTCTTATAGTCAACTAACATTAAATGGCTTTCCTGAGGTAAATGTAACGTTCTGTGACATAATTGTTCTCCTGCAGTGTTATTGACCTCTTTCCGTGGTTGAAAAACACTGATTGATCGAAAGTACGTATACCTTTCGGTGGGTTGTACTGTATCTTTAATAAAAAGTAACAGATGATCTGTTTACTTGAACTGAGGCGCGCGATCTGTCACGTCATTTACAATTAGCACCAAAACAGTATTTATTGTCTGAATTTCGTTATAAAACCTGAGAGCTGATATTTTTTTCATATCAAAAGTAACCTGCTCTGTCTAGTCTGTCGGTGTCAGTGTCCTCTTTGCTCCGCGATTTTTCTCTGCGTGAGAAAATGTATGTGTGGCGCGAGACCGTGTGAAAGTGTCAATTGCGTGAGTCTCAAGCTGCTGAATGCGTGAGAGTTGGCAGCCATGCGGGGGATAAATAGTCGGCAGCGTTCCTCCTTCCGCCGTGCTTCTTTTCCATGTGAGGATTGTTTACATTAGACTAGAGTGCACACTGCATTCACACAGTGCTTATACATGTGATGTGGGGATTGTTTACATCAAAGTGCGCACGTGTTTTGCGCAGCATATACGCATTGTTTTTTTAAGCGGTTGATGGAAAATAAGCTGATGAGCGTTCTAAAAATCTAAATTCGGATCTATTATTTTTCACGGTATTTCGAAGTCCCCGCGATAACAATATCGTGCATATTCATTACCGCGATTTATCGCATTACCGAAAACCGGCACATGTCTAATGGGAAGAAATCAAGGTCAAATCTCTTGTATGTAACCTGGCCCTAGCCAGATGCATTTCGCTCCGCCTAGCTTCACTCATCCATCTGGAACCGATCCATTGAAATGGCGTTTCAGAAGGCTGGGCCTTATCAAAAATCCTTGCATATGATTGGATAAGCCACTTGTCTGTCATCTTTATCGACGTGCTATTTCAACCACTCACACCGAAGCCAACCCGTGACGCTGATGAGAGCGACGCAGGAAAAAACAATTTTGTTTTCTCTTCCTTCAGAATTGGGGCGATCAGTGGCAGAAAGATAAGCGTCTCTTCCCGATTGTGGTGGTGGGTTCTTTTGCCTGAATGCTGTGCTCCGAATGCTGTGCTCATATTGAGGTGGGATGTGAGTGTGCACGTATGATTGCCGTGTCATTGCTGCCACGGGAAGCCAGCGCCCAATTCTGAAGCAAGGTCTGTGTGTTATTTGTGTGGATTCGTCTTTTTGATTTATTGGTGTCTTAAATAAAATTGGAAGACTTTTGATGAAAAAATTAAGTTTTTATTGTTTGTACTCAACCCAAGTCTGATACCTGACTCTGTTAAAAGGAGCCTGTGAGCCTTGCTCTAGTGCGAAGGGAAATTCCCCGGAAGTAGGCCCCGGGGTGGCGTAGTCGGTAACTTTATAACCGCCCACCTCATTTGTGGCCCAGTTGTCTGGGCTAACGTGTAGGTTGAGCGAAATTTTCTAAATCTTAGTACATCTTTACTCGGGTCGCCACACTTGGAAAAGCTCGCCACAAACAAAAACAAAACGGTCGCTTCTCCACTACGTCACATCTATGAAACTCCCGCCCTGCGTCCTGATTGGCTAAACCATAAAGTTGGTTGGAGAAATCACTCTCAATGGAAGAGGTTCCAGATGGATGTGAGTGAAGCTAGGCGGAGCGAAATTCATCTGGCTAGGGCCAGGTTATCTTGTATGTGCTCTATGTATATCATCAGCCTGTTAGTGAGGAAAGTGCTAGTCAGGAGAGACAGAGGAAGAAGAGTAGTTGTGTAGATCTGCTCTCTCTTCACTGGAGTTCTGGAGAGCATCTCTCTCTTCACAGCAGTGGCTCAGGTCAGGCTCAGAAAGTGGAGGATCAGACCACTACAACCCTTAGTGAGAGACATGCTGAGGGTAAATCCAGTGACCAGTTGAGAATGTGGAAATGCTCTGTTTATTAGTGCTCTGTACATCATAACGTCTACATCATTTTCAGCTAGATATGAGTATCCATTAATGGAAACGTGTCATTCATGGGAACTTAATTAATTAAGGGAATTGTTCTGTTCCCTTGGATGAAGTGCCATTAATTACCATGTCACAAATTCACACCTATATCAAAATCCAAAAGTTTGATCAAAGTTATGATTTTTTCCAGGACTTGTCTTAAATACTTAAACAGAACTTTTATTTTTTTTATACTTTTTAAATCAGAGGATCATGGTCTTCAGGAAGCTGTATCCAGTGGTGTTGAAGATCAGCAGGTTCAAACCCATCCAGCTCCAGTCCATCACAGTCCAGTCCGTCCAGCACCAGCTCACAACAACAGAGTGGACGTGACAACTGAGCGTGAGTTTACGGCCATGACCTCAAACATTAAACTCACTGCTGTCCATGACACTAAAATGAATCATCTTTTTGCAGACGACATTTTGAGCTGGTATGAAATGGGCAGAATGCTTGGTGAGGGATCATTCGGCTCTGTTTATGAAGGGAAACGCTTGGAGAACGGCCTTGAGGTATCGCCATTTTCTTACAATATTTAGCCAACAAATTATTTTGTCTCACTATATCCATTTCAAGTCTTTTTGTGGATATTTTTCCACTATTTACTGCATTTGACATGTTAGAAATGTAACAATTTATTTATTTATTTTTTATTGATCAGGTGGCAGTGAAAATTGCCAGAAAGCCGCAGAACATGAAATACATCTACATTGTAAGTAGGCTACACTCACTATGTGTTTTTCAAATTAAAATATGTAAACATAATGACAACACCTTCATATAACAATGATCCTTGTTCCAGCCTGGTCATCCCGCACGCTTCCCATTAGAGGTCGGCCTATTAACCCTTGCTAATAGCGGCCCCAAAGTCTCAGAGATCATTGAGCTGCTGGACTGGCAGGACCAGCCTGACCGATATATCATGGTCTTGGAGCGTCCCTCACCCTGTGAAGATCTGTGGGATTTCTGGAACGGTCACGAAGGCATCCTGAATGAGGACACAGCACGGTTTATTATGGCGCAGGCAACAATGGCGGCTCAGATGTGCTGTCGTCGTGGAGTGTTTCACCGGGATATTAAGCTGGAGAACCTGCTGATCAATACAGAAACTCTTGAGGTCAAACTGATTGACTTCGGGTGCGGGGATCTCCTGCAGGAATCTGGCTATGAACGATTCTGTGGCATGAATGATGAACCAAACCTGTAGTTTGGGACTTAAGTTCTAGTGACTAGTTCAATCGGTGTCATATAAACCATATCTCACATTTGAGTCAGCATTTTTAAAAATTCAAAACACCAGATGTTTTTACCACATGCTATGGTATTTTATGCTATGGTACTTACTAGGGATGCTCCGATTGATCGAACGCCGATCATGATCGGACGATATTGGTTAAAATTAGATTGATCGGCGAACCCCAAAAGCGCCGATCAAAAAAGCCGATCACGTGCCCGTGCGCCAAGCACGCAGGTGGGAAAAAGTCGCGCGAGTAATTTACGTCACGTGACGTAAATTACTCGCGCGACTTTTTCCCACCTGCGTGCTTGGCGCACGGGCACACAACAGTAGAGTGGAGCTTGGCAGTGGCAACATGAGTTCTCCTTCACCTGAACGAATAGGGAGTCTTCCCAACGGATTGAAGCGCGCTTCCGAGTGAAGACCGTGCACCGCGCGAGCCACAACAGAACGCAGTATCTGCGCCACTGATCGCTGCGGCAACGAGCACTGTGATCACTTGATAAAAAAAAAAAACATTTCAGCGCTAGATCGCCTCTTCTTTAACAAATGAACAAAACGAATCCTCTGAGTTAACTGGAGATGTTTTTATTTATTTGTATTGGTACATTCGTGCCGCGAGATTTTTCAAAAGTGCCGGTGGTATTTTATTTTTTTTGATCTGACGTAGTTGGTTCCTCAACTACATCAGATTCAGATTCAGATTATTTTATTTAATGCCATGTCAGCATTCAAAGATATTTTCATGGCAAAAATTCAATTATAAAAATACAAATATCATACAATAAAACAAAACAAATATAAACGAAGTCATTTTATACAATATATATTTTTAAATGAACATATGATAAAAAATCCAAAACCTTTTCAGGCATAATCTCATTAAATATGTCCTTTAATGAAGTAACTTCATAAAAGAGCATTCTGCTCAACTACATCAGACGTTCATAATAATAACAGAAAAAACTTGCCATAGTTTTGTCCTTTTATCAGTAGCCAGTTTTGGTGTAACAAGTTGTACATTTTGTTGCCAATTACTAAATGTAGTGGGTGTATTAAGAGGCTACAATTTCCAAGTATGCCTAAGTATAACTTGATCCCCTTCCATTAGGCTGATCTGATGTGTGTTGGTCTGCCTGACACCTCTTTGTTTGGAATAATTTAATGTTACTCTGCCTTATTTGGGAAAGCTGGCCTACAGTAGCCTTAAGACATCTCATTTTCTAAATACAATTAAATAAACACATTTCTACAAATGGTGCAAACTCTGCTAGATTATAGATAAAAGATTCCCATTCTCCTGCCATTCTGTGATCTGCAGTGATCGGCAATCGGCAGATCATGATTTTGGTGATCGGTAATCGGTGATCGGCCCCAAGAATGCTGATCGGAGCATCTCTAGTACTTACCCATCAGACAACTCTTTTTCCTGCAGGCACTCTAGACTACCGCCCGCCTGAGTCCTGCACAGAGGGCAAGTACCACGGGAAACCAGCGACTGTGTGGTCTCTGGGAGTGCTCTTATTCCTGCTGGTGTGTGGACGCTTTCCAGAAGCAAGAGACAGGCGAATGATGGATGAAGACATCTGGTCTGAGCCTGGCTTGTCCAACGGTAAGATGCCATTCATCACAACAAAGAAGACCAACTGTAATTTAAATCATACAAAACAAAGAAATTACAAAAAGTATTACCAAAAGATAGATATTGCATAATACAAGCATTTTTTTTTCTGATTTTCTGACCGTACTTTATAGAATAGTTGAATCTTACAGCTTAACACAAAGACAGCAGGTGTAAAGTTGAAGGTGATAATCTGACTCACTTCTGTCGTTCTGCACAGAATGCTGCCTCCTGATCCGATCCCTCCTGAAGGAAAGCCCAAGACAACGCATTTATTTGAGGAAAATCCTTCGACATGAATGGTTTAAGGTAATGAGCCTAAGATCAGCTACAAATGATTTTGAAGACTATATTCACTTTTCATTTTAAAGATTTTAAAAATGTTTTGTTCTAATTGTAATCTATGACTGCAACCTTTTGTGTTTGCTTGTTTCAGGTCACAGAATAAGACATGAAGAGGAATGCCAGAAGTTCCTGTGAAAGCTGCTTCTGCCACGGCCTTCTCCAAAGATCCTGCACCGGATCCACAGAGTCTCCAGTCTTCGGCTGCTTCCTCCTCCTGCTGTGCATCTAACAGCTGATATGAGGCTCACACAATGCTTTAGATAATTTGTCCGGCTCCTTGTTTTGAGGAAGGAATATTTTCATCTTGCAGTATTTGGTGACCACTAGTGATGTGACATTTGAACCGAGGCGTCGGAGCTTGTGTCGAGAAAAAATGGGCGTGCCAGATGAAGCCGCGATTCGAGGCTTGTGTTGTTAACGTGAAAATCACGTGACCAATGACAAACGAGGCCTCGGTTTGTGTGGATACGTCATCGGTTCTGTCTGAGTGTCGCTACGGATAAAGGGGATTCGAAACTCGCGCCACCTTGTGGGTGTTATCAGGAGTAGTAGAAGCAGTTGTAGTAGTGTCAGAGAGTCAAATATCTCTCATTGTTATTGTCGTTATTGAGTCATATACAGTATGTGTTAGGGCTATATATTATTACATTATATCAGGTTAGAATATGTATATTATTATTATTAATTATAGTAGCTATCTTATAGTCTTGTTATATTAATAAGATGAGATTATTTGGATTTTTGGATCTGGACTGCTTTTTGTTTTGGATCGCCCTTTTGGATTTGTTTTCTTTTTGCGACTCTTCCTTTTTCCTGGTAATGGAGCCAGCTAGAAAGAGGAGATCCTCCCCTGTCTGGGCTCAAAAGAAGCATCAGTATCCTCATTTATACCAACTGGCACTGGCATTTTTATGTTCCTCTGCATCCTCTGTTCCAGGGGTCGGCAACCTATTTGTCATAAAGTGCCATTTTTAAGTTTCCGAGTTCATCACTGTGCCATAACCCCCCCCCCCCCCCCCCCTGTATAAATAAACATATTTTAAATATTCATAATGACTAACACAGAAATAGTACAGAAATTAAAATGTTTCTCATGAAATTCGTTTTAGATTTGTCATCTTTGTTTTCAGGCCTAAATTAGACTTTGAAGAACAGATTGGACCTGGTCATTCGTGTTTTTACTGACTTCTTTCAGTTTTGTTAAAAGTGTTACACTTCCACTTGGCAACATAACTGCATCTCACTACTTTTAATGAAGACAACTGTGTGTTGAGCTTCACAATGTAAGCTAAACTTTCAGTTTCATTTGCGCAGTTTGCACGTCGGCTTGCTGAAGAGATGCGTGTTGCAGCAGCGCTGTCATATCTATAAACCGGGAGCCGTTATAACACTCGCATGTTTTTTTTTTAACCAATTTGGGAGGAGTAAAATTTACATTTGTGACTTCAACAAGCATATATAGTGCATATATGCATTTTGTTCATTTTCATCTGGAATATGTAAAAGTGTGCTCTCAATCAGAGGGCATTTGTCTCACGATTGGATAGCTTTCCAATCAGAGAAAAAACATGAAGTGATCAGGTACGCATGAACGGAGTTTCCACATGCATCACAGTCATTTTAATATGTATGGAATGTTTAATAGGGACTCTATACACTTGGTTGAAATTTATAGCATTAACTATTTACAGCGGAACGAGCTTTAAGGTGTCATTTGGATAACTTGTTTGCGCTGATGCGCAGTGGTCAGCGCGACCACTCTGACCAATGGTTTGTTAGAGCTGCACGCTTTCATTGACTTGTGCAGTTTAATACTCACACTTTAATAATATTAATAGATTTATAATAATAGATAATAATATTAAAAAAGTTGTTACTACAAGGAATTATTACATCAATATTTAGATCTGTATATAGGTGGGAGGTAGGCTACTTTATTTGAATGAAATACATACACCCCTCTCGCGCTTGCTTGCGTGCCAGCGATTAACCCTCCGCGTGCCAGTGTTGGCACGCGTGCCTTAGGTTGCCGACCCCTGATCTGTTCCTTGAGAATGGATATTTTCCAAGGCTGGAGAGGTTCTGTCCAAGAAGAGGAATCGTCTAAATCCCAACACACTTGAAAAAATTCTGTTTCTCAATAAAAATCTATTGTAATCCTTCCTTCACCCACCCCAAACTGCAGTGTTGTGTGTGAGGACAATCCCAGAAGATATGAGGAGCAGTTTCATCAGGAGCTTCACAGAAAGAACAAAGTGTCTATATCTGACTTGAACCTTTACAAAAAAGCTTTAGCAGGGTAAAATTTGTGTAATAATTTGAATTCACAGTTATTTATTTCAAAGGCAGAGTCCAAACTTTTTTCCAATCAATATGGTCAACCAAATTAATCCAATATGATGGAACTGTTACAAGCTCCTTTTGAAAGAGAGATATAATTCTATAATTACGTGATGAAGGATGTGACGAAACGCACAGTTTTCCTACTGGGAGTTCAAATGGTTTTTTATATGTGACTGTGTTGTAATGATATAGAATTTGAATGTGATTTTATGATTATTTTGCTCTGTCCCATGTACAGCACTGTGGTCAACTGTGGTTGTATTAATATGTGCTTTATAAATATATTGAACATTGAACAAGAGTATCTTTCACTCTGTCCCCAGCATTTCAGCCAAGCAAAAGGTTCAAGATAACGTGCTCCTTTAAAGCTGAGAATTTGGGCTTGGATAAACATTCACATCGTTACCGTTCTGCAAAAGGGAATTCCAGCATCTCAAAGGACTGTCTCTTCAAGCCTTTTCCCAGGTTCAGCCATTGTTGCTTATAGGCTCTGATCATCATCACTTGATCATCCCCATGGAGCCAGTGTGCTTCGGTTCAAATTCAAAATTCAATTTTAAAGCAGTGAAATCAATTACATACCACTGTATGAACTGTAAGAGTAAATGTAGGCCTAAGTAAAAAAAAAACTGTAACTGAGTAACTGTATTTGGTACTTTAACAAATAAAATCGAGTAGAAATAATTGGGGGAAAACATCCAAAAAAACCCAATATTTATGATTAATATTAACTGTTTTTATTTACGAGTAATATAAACTTTTTTATTTCGTCTATACCTTTGTAAAATATTTTGTATTTTCTTTTCATATTCCTTTCTCGAAACTTAAATCCCAAGGGAAGACACCCTAATGTTAGCTAGCTAGTTAACTCAGCACAGCATTGCTTGGAAATAATGAAGGTTCTTTGTTCTAATATAAATTATAATCATATGCATCTATAGATATATAATCACATATCATTATAGATTATAACTAAACTTTATACTTGTTAACCTAAAGTAGACAACATTTTTAAAAAGCTGATGAGAGTTGTAATTTGGCCTATGGAACACTATGGCGTATGGACTACTATGACCTTATGTTAGCCTACATTTTCTGCATGATACACTAAAGTTAATCAATACACTGATTAAAAGAAAACTTACTTTGAAATGCTAAAGTAGGTCTTGTGCATTTGTATGGCCCATAAACTGAGATCCAAGAAACCTTGTTTGAACACAGTCACTTAACCAATATCGCACATGAAGGTCCAGTTGCTTGCTTTTTATTGTCTGGTTCAGGGTCTCGTCCAGGCCCGGTTCTACGGCCTGCTAAGCACCCTCAAACAAAAGTGAAAGCACCCTCAGATTAAATTTTTAATAGCACATATGTAAACGAGATAGAAACACAGACGGATTTCACACTCATACATATAATACACAAAATAAATCCATTAACACGATTTTTCAAATTTTCAAGATCATTATGCTTTCATCTTTAATGCATTTGATTGGTTGTGTCCTTTCACGATCATCATACGCATAGGTGAAGCTATCTCTTTAATTGCCCACTTTGCTTGCGTGTATGCTTCCCGCTCAGGAAATTCGTTAGCTGACTTTCTGAGACAGGGTTTAAGGTAGCCTAAAAATATAAATTGTCCATTTTTAATCATGGACATACGAAATTGGCTCAAGAAAGCTCAAACATCTACATCACAAAGTAACACCGCCTGGCGATGACAGCAGCGAACCCCGCCATCGACCTCTGGGTTATGGGCCCAGCACGCTATCACTGCGCCACTCTGCTGTAAGAAAAGTTGAGAAGAAAGGTTTTCCATAACCCAGAAAAAGTTGAGAGAAAGGTTTCGATACAAATAGCCCTGGGTTGTGGGGCCAGCACGCTTCCGCTGTACCACTCTGCTTATGACAAGAGGCTCGACATACCCTACTGTTTTCAAAATGACTTGGGTTTAGGCACACTTAAAGAGCTCTTCTGTCATCAATTAGAACAGGTGAAAAATGTGTTCTTGCACACAGCTGAAGCAACTTTTCTTCAAGTAGGAACACAGCATGTATATAGTGCAACTGGTCTTAGCAGAGGATGGTTTCGATCCATCGACCTCTGGGTTATGGGCCCAGCACGCTTCCGCTGCGCCACTCTGTTCCCTGTAGCAAGTTTGCAATACCCATACCTTTTCGAAAGGACTTGCATTTCGGCACATTTGCAGAGCTTTACTGTCATCAATTAGAACAGGTGAAAAATGCGAGTGTTTTAGCACAAAGCTGAGGCAACTTTTCTTCAAGTAGGAACACAGCATGCATATAGTGATGGTGTTCTTAACAGAGGATGGTTTCGATCCATCGACCTCTAGGTTATGGGCCAAGCACGCTTCCGCTGCGCCACTCTGCTCCTATATTAAGATTGCAATACCCATACCTTTTTGAAAGGACTTGCGTTTCGGCACACTTGAATAGGTCTTCTGTCAACAATTAGAATAGGTGAAAAATTCAGAGGGTTTTAGCAAACAGCTGAGGCAACTTTTCTTCAAGTAAGAACCAGGCATTTATATAAGTAAAGTGTTCTTAGCAGAGGATGGTTTCAATCCATCGACCTCTGGGTTGTGGGCCCAGCACGCTTCCGCTGCACCACTCTGCTTATGACAACAAGCTTCAGTGACAACAACAGCATTGGCATATAAACAAGGCCAGCAGACAAAGTAATCCGGGTGAACGAATACTTCGACAGGCTAGTGGGGCATGACTCGCTTGCCATGCTAATTGTTCATCTTATTCAGGTGGCTTAGTCAATGAGGGGTTTGAACAGGGCATACACACAAACACACAGATTTTCTGAGTAGACGCGAGGGATGTGGAAGTTGCTCGTTTTCTTCGGAATAAAACATGTACATAAGTAAAGGAGCCTTAGCAGAGAAAGGTTTCGATCCATCTAGCTCTGGGTTGTGGGGCCAGCACGCTTCCGCTGCGCCACTCTGCTTACGACAACTGGCTCGACATACCCTACTGTTTTCAAAATGACTTTGGTTTAGGCACACTTGAAGAGCACTTCTGTCATCAATTAGAACAGGTGAAAAATGCATAGTGTTGTGGTGATGCGATCAATCCTTATAGTGATTAGGGGCGGATACGGCACGTTCAAGGGACATAAAAGGAGATGAGGTTGACATCATTAAGCGCGTCTTTCTGGGTCCTGGGAGTGACGTCATTTCTTGTGCGCCGTGTTTATGTCCAGGAGGTAAGAGCTACTGGTGGCAAGTCTCATTATGAATGTTTGGTGTGGAAGGGTAATTTGACACTCATGTGATTTACAGTGTGTGGCTGAGGAGTACTTTAGACCCGTCGAACTAGTATTTATTAATGTGAGGCCATAATTGGCACGCCATCAAGTGCACTGGGCGGGGCGAGTTACCATACGCAGGTATGTTAAGCTTATTTTAACGTTAGGTTCACGAGACGGTGATTTCTTAAATTGAAATGTGTATTATATTTTTACAGTGACACGGGGGCCAGGAGGTGTTGCAGCAGGCTTTGTGGGCGCTGTTAGGCTTTATGCGACCCATTTGATGGTCCTGTGAGGATTACCTGCATCCGGTAGTCATTCGAACTGGAGCGTTTCCGAACTGAGTTGTATTCTCCTCTGCAAGCTGTCTTTGACCATTCCTCTGCCTTTTATTGGAACGAGGCATCGACCGTCGATCTGTACCTTTCACTCTAACTGTTGGACGATCTCATTCCAGCGAACGAGGGTCTCTTTGACAACCATAACGACGCATTTGTTGCCGATCTGTACTGTATATTTATTCTAACTGTTGGACGATCTCATTCCAGCGAACGAGGGTCTCTTTGACAACCATAACGACGCATTTGTTGCCGATCTGTACTGTATATTTATTCTAACTGTTTGACGATCTCATTCCAGCGCACGAGGGTCTCCTTGACGACCGTGACGACGCATTTGTTGCCAATCTGTACTGTATATTTATTCTAATTGTTTGATTGTCTCATTTTTAGCGAACGAGGGTCTCCTTGACGACCGGATCGATAGTGCGTTCACAGCCTTTGGTGACGCTTCTAAATTTAGTCTTTAATATAATTGACATTCAGACCTGAGTACAGTGGCGAGAAGCTACCAGTTTTGTCGCTACTACTGTGTTTCATTGTGAAGATTATGCCACTGTGGATGTTGCTTGTAAATGTGTTTTGAGTATTGTGTTGTGCTGACAAGAGTTCACCAGTGTCAGCCAGTGAATATTGTGACAAACTGATTCCTTCTGGCAACATGTGATGAGCGTTTAATTGACAGACCATTACATGGAATGTCTATTTGTTTGGTTGTATCTTATACTGCTTTCTCTTCTACTCAGAATTGGGATTCCAGTATTAGCCAGAGTCCTCTGTGTGTGGTGGTGGTTCGGCTATCGGTCTGCAGTGTTCACAGCGGGTGATTTGGTGTTGTGTGGTGAGAGCACGAGTAGTTGCTGTGTTTATTGGACAGGCAAGATGAATCCCCCAGTTCTGAAGTGGTAGTGTGTGTGTGTGTGTCTGTCTGTCTGTGTAACGTGTTTTATGATTGATGCGTTCCTTTTGCTGTTTGCATATTAAAAGATACCAGTTGCATTTTATTGTATGTATTGAAGAATAAAATCTGTGAAGCGATTATCCTTGTCTGATACCTGACTCAGCCACTACGAATCTGTGTGTCTTTGCAAATTATCTGTGGGTCCCCGGCCAATTTCCGGGGTGGCGTAGTCGGTTTAGTGCCATAACTGGCCTTGTAGTAAACTCCTGATCGCAAGCTGCCACAGTGTTTTAGCACATAGCTGAAGCAACTTTTCTTCAAGTAGTAACACAGCATGTATATAGCGAAAGTCATCTTAGCAGAGGACGGCTTCGACCCATCGACCTCAGGGTTATGGGCCCAGAATGCTTCCGCTGCTCCACTCTTCTCCCTGTAACAAGTTTGCAATACCCATACCTTTTCGAAAGGACTTGTGTTTCAGCACATTTGAAGAGCTCTTCTGTCATCAATTAGTACAGGTGAAAAAGGCAGAAGGTTTTTCGTACACATCTGAGGCAACTTTTCTTCAAGTAAGAACAGAGCATTTATATAAGGAACGTGTTCTTAGCAGAGGATGGTTTCGATCCATCGACCTCTGGGTTATGGGCCCAGCACGCTTCCGCTGCGCCACTCTACTCCTCTAATAAGCTTGCAATACCCATACCTTTTCGAAAGGACTTGTGTTTAGGCACACTTGAAGAGCTCTTCTGTCAACAATTAGAACAGGTGAAAAAAGCAGAGTGTTTTAGCACACAGCTGATGCAACTTTTCTTCAAGTAGGAACTCAGCATGTATATAGCGAAATCGGTCTTAGCAGAGGATGGTTTCGATCCATCAACCTCTGGGTTATGGGCCCAGCATGCTGCCACTGCGCCACTCTGCTCCTATAATAAGCTTGCATAACTCCCATACTTTTTCGAAAGGACTTGTGTTTCGGCACACTTGAAGAGCTCTTCTGTCAACAATTAGAACAGGTGAAATATTCAGAGGGTTTTAGCACACAGCTGAGGCAACTTTTCTTCAAGTAAGAACAGAGCATTTATATAAGGAAAGTGTTCTTAGAGAGGATGGTTTCGATCCATCGACCTCTGTGTTAAGGGCACAGCACGCTTCCGCTGCGCCACTCTGCTTATGAAAACAGGCTTGACATACCCTACTGTTTTCAAAATGACTTGGGTTTAGGCACACTTGAAGAGCTTTTCTGTCATCAATTAGAACAGGTCAAAAATGCAGAATGTTTTAGCACACAGCTGATGCAACTTTTCTTCAAGTAGGAACACAGCATGTATATAGTGAAAGTGGTCTTAGCAGAGGATGGTTCTGATCCATCGACCTCTGGGTTATGGGCCCAGCACGCTTCCGCCGCGCCACTCTGCTCCATGTAACAAGTTTGCAATACCCATACCTTTTCAAAAGGACTTGCGTTTCGGCAGATTTGAAGAGCTCTTCTGTCATCAATTAGAACAGGTGAAAAATGCATAGGGTTTTTCGTACACAGCTGAGGCAACTTTTCTTCAAGTAAGAACAGAGCATTTAAATAAGGAAAGTGTTCTTAGCAGAGGGTGGTTTCGATCCATCGACCTCTGGGTTATAGGCCCAGCACGCTTCCGCTTTGCCACTCTGCACCATGTAACAAGTTTGCAATACCCATACCTTTTCAAAAGGACTTGCGTTTCGGCAGATTTGAAGAGCTCTTCTGTCATCAATTAGAACAGGTGAAAAATTTAGAGGGTTTTAGCACATAGCTGAGGCAACTTTTCTTCAAGTAAGAACAGAGCATTTAAATAAGGAAAGTGTTCTTAGTAGAGGATGGTTTCGATCCATCGACCTTGAAGTGGTTTCAATTGTTGTGAAAAATAACTTCGCAGAGATCTTTAATGCCAGGAATAATTAGACTTTATTTTCGAACGCCGTTCCGTTCCATAGAACGGCGCTCTAACTCTCTGGCCCTCCGGCTCTCTGGCCTTCCAGCGCGCGCCCGAGTGTATTTTGGTTCAGAGTTATATACATACATCTTCTTCCATAGAAGGTAACACACCCTATAGATAGTTTTGGGTAAATATCTCATACCATGTGACTTCTCAGAATAGAATTGACATTCAGGGTCTTTTTACAGAAGGCCTTGCAGCTTTCAAAGTCACATAGACAGAGTCCTATTAGAGGAAATTCATACAAGAAATAATTGTCCAAATATATAGATTAATTACTTAGTTTCTAAATAATAAAATCTTCAACAACCTCTGGGTTATGGGCCCAGCATGCTTCCGCTGGGCCACTCTGCTCCCTGTAACAAGTTTGCAATACCCATTCCTGTTCAACAAGACATGTGTTTTGGCACACTTGAAGAGCTCTTCTGTCAACAATTAGAACAGGTGCAAAATGCAGAGGGTTTTTCGTACACAGCTGAGGCAACTTTTCTTCAAGTAAGAACAGAGCATTTATATAAGGAAAGTGTTCTTTGCAGAGGATGCTTTCGATCCATTGACCTCTGGGTTATGGGCCAAGCACACTTCCGCTGTGCCACTCTGCTGTAAACCACCCCAAATGGGACTCGAACCCACATTCCCCGGCTTAGGAGGCAAGTGCCTTATCCATTAGGCCACTGGGGCTGTCAAATACCTGTGCTCATGTACCCCCATTGCTTTGTCTTCAGTGACAACAACAGCATTGGCATTTAAAGAAGGCCAGCAGACAAAGTAATCCGGATGAACGAATACTTCGACAGACTAGTGGGGCATGACTCTCTAGCCCTACTAATTGTTCATCTTATTCAGGTGGCTTAGTCAATGAGGGGTTTGAACAGGGCATAGACAAAAACACACAGATTTTCTGAACAAATGCGAGGGATGTGGAAGTTGCTCTTTATTTGGAATAAAACATGTACATAAGTAAAGGAGCCTTAGCAGAGAAAGGTTTCGATCCATCTAGCCCTGGGTTGTGGGGCCAGCACGCTTCCGCTGCTCCAATCTGCTGTAAACCACCCCAGATGGGACTCGAACCCACAATCCCTAGTTTAGGAGGACACACAAACACACAGATTTTCTGAACAAATGCGAGGGATGTAGAGGTTGCTCTTTATTTGGAATAAAACATGTACATAAGTAAAGGAGCCTTAGCAGAGAAAGGTTTCGATACAAATAGCCATTGGTTGTGGGGACAGCACGCTTCTGCTGCACCACAATGCTTACGACAACCGGCTCGACATACCCTACTGTTTTCAAAAGGACTTGGGTTTAGGCACACTTGAAGAGCTCTTCTGTCATCAATTAGAACAGGTGAAAAATGCAGAGTTTTTTAAAAGATTCGTCGATGACGAAGTCAGAAGGGACGCTGGCGTTGTTTGTTCGCCGCTTCTCCGTCCGAAAATCCTTGTGGCATCAATTGTTGCTATTTAACCAGGCTATACAGTATGTTTATTGACCAGCACTACTATGTCCAGTAAATATAACGAGTGTAAACTTTATGGATGCGTTTGTACGGATTTCACCGATTCCAGCTGTTATCAACTTACCAGTCTGCCTTCGCCCGGAGCTTTTCCTGTGTCTGTGTGTCCCTTCCTACCATCGAGAGGTTCCTGACCAGGCTGTTGCTGAGGTCTGCGGGATTCTGTTGTGTCTGCGGCAGAAGGTTTGTTTTCTGGGTTTGTTGTCTGATCACGGCATTCCATCCCTCTGGTCTGGCGCACGCCCTGTCACACTTCCAACACGTCATCAGGGCACTACCCTTTCCAGAATAAGTAACGCTGGAGTTTCCATGGCAACGCTGTGCACGGATCGGGAGGGAAAACGTGGAGTGGATCTCAGTCTACTCCGGCCAATACAGAGACACACTGCTCCATCTACCATCACGATTGAACTGTTCAATGCATAATCCATCACAAATAAATCCTGCCTTATACAGGAACATATTCTGGATAAATGTCTGGATTTGGTGTGCCTTACAGAAACTTGGCACAAACCAGATGTTTTCTCTGTTTTAAATGAGACCTGTTCTCCTGGTTACTGTTACCTACAGAAAGCCCGTAATACAGGGCGCGGCGGTGGTCTGGCTGTCATCCACCGAAGTGATCTGGGCCTGTCCCACATCACCATGCCCGAGCCATCTTTTTTTGAATACCTCGCTTTTAAGTGCAAGCCTCCTCTCTCCACAACAATATTTCTCATTTATCGGCCACCCAGAACGAACCCGTCTTTCATCCCAGAAATGTCTAACCTTCTGTCAATACTCTGTACTATGTCTGCCAATATCATAGTTCTTGGAGATATGAATATCCATGTCAACTCCCCACCTGTCGTTTTGCAGCAGAATTCCTTCAATTACTGGACTGTTTTAATCTAACTCAACTTGTCGATGTCCCCACTCACACTAGGGGACACATACTCGATCTAGTTATTACAAACTCTGACCATCTCAGCCATCTTCTGGTTTATGATCTGGGCATCTCTGACCACAAGGTCCTTTCTATGATGATGTCTTCACCGTCCGCTCTCATCAAGCCTAAGCGCCAAATCTGCTTTAGAAATCTAAAAAACATGGACTCAGATTCATTGGCATCCGACCTTCAGCATCTTCTCTCTGTTAACTGCTCACCAGTCATGGACCCTGTGGACTACTACAAAAACATACTCAAGAGCCTCCTAGATATCCACGCACCAGTAAAAACTAGAACAGTGACCTTCTCCCGAACAGCCCCCTGGTACACCAGTGAGCTACGGAAAATGAAGGCATCTGGGCGGGCCATTGAGCGGAGATATAATGCCACTGGTCTCACTGTCCACCAACAAGCTTTTTGGAAACTCCAAAAGAAATACTCTAAGTCGCTAATAAAGGCACAGTCGTCATTCTACTCTAATATCATCAAAAACAGTCCCGGAAACTCAAAGCAGCTCTTCTCCACCATTAATAGTCTTCTAAAACCACAGACCCACTCATTCACGCAAAACACAGAAGAACACTGCAATAACTTACTGGACTTTTTCAAAACTAAAATAGATTCAATCCGCTCTTCCATTCATGGATCCTCAAACCAATCTGCCCCATCTGTACACTCATAGCTTGCTATCGCCCAGCCCCTGAAATGCTTTCCAAAAATCTCGAATCAGGAGGTTGAGATGATCATCAAAAGGATGAAACCCACTGGCTGTGCTCTCGACCCTTTTCCTACTGCTCTTGTCAAAGCAAACTTCGTTATTCTAAGCCCTCTCATTACCACTGTAATAAACCAGTCTATCCTGTCCGGCATTGTTCCATCTGCACTTAAAACCGCCATAATCAGACCACTTCTGAAAAAACCCACTCTTGCTCCTGATATATTATCAAACTATAGGCCAATTTCAAATCTTCCTTTCATCTCAAAAGTCTTGGAAAAAGTTGGGGACCATCTCCAGGACCACCTCAAAAACAACCACCTATTTGAAAAGTTCCAATCTGGTTTACGCACAGCTCGAACAGAAGCTTGCACAGAAACAGCGCTTGTCAGAGTCACAAATGACCTACGAATGGCAGCTGATGCTGGCTCAGCTTCCCTTCTCATACTGCTCGACCTGTCCTCTGCTTTCGACATTGTGGACCATGGCGTTCTACTCGATCGGCTGCATCAAACCACTGGACTTACTGAAATTGCCCTGGACTGGTTCAATTCATATCTGACGGACAGAAAAGAGTACATTTCGCTTGGAAAATCAAGGTCCCGGGAACGAACATACCCCTTTTCCACCAAAAAAGAACTTGTTCAGAACTGGTGCTGGTTCAAAGTTGGTTCAACTTGCGAACCTTCTCAGAACCTGTTTGTTTTAGAGCGCCCAGCGAACAACGTTGTTACGTCACTGTGTACGTCGCCATACGTCTTAGCTAGAAACGCTTGCAAGTACAACATTACTTTGGGATTATCTCTAACTCGTGTACCAAGAAAGCTTTAAAAACAACTGAAATATGTAAGTATTTTAATCTTTTCCTTTGATATGTAATCTTTTCTGATTAGTTATGTACCTGTCAGATATAGCCAAGTAGTAAGGCACAAGGACAAAGGATTTCCAACAAAAAAATGGGTTTTATTTTACCCCCCAAAAAAAGAAAAGGTCCCAATTAAAGGATACAAAATAAATCAACTTGTTCTAACAAATAATCTAGCTAGACTTAAATAAACTAAAGTAAACAAAACAAATTTTAACACAATATAACGAAAACTAAGGAGAACTGAACAGAACAAAAATTACCCCCCAACTGAGACATCAAACAGGTATTTATCACAGACGGTGAGCTCACTTTAAACAAGACAGGGGAAAGCATACAATCAACAATTTATAAATCAACAAATTAGTTACAAGTTAACTAATCAAAGTAAATAGAGTAACTAACAAGCAATATAAGAATACAAACCAACAAATGTTAAATAGAAATAAATGTGAACCAATCAAAAACATATTTTTCATTTTCTTCTGCCCCCCATGACATAGCATCTAGTTGGTATCGGTAAGCGGAATGCTCAGACCATAAATATTTACTGCTGCACGCGCCTCAGCCCTTTGTCAGTCAAGGCCGTGATGACAGAAAGACGCACACCTGCAGCCAACGCCATTCATCCAACCTCCATGCCACGGTAACTTAAACTCAAATAGAAACAATGATAAGGAAACAGACACAGTACAACGCAAGCCAGTAAGTGTGCACTCCAAACCAACGGACAAAGTACTAACATGTATAAATAAAGCTTTTGCAAATTTGTCAAACAAAATCTGTGTAGTGATTTTATTATACCTGAACCTTAAATCCTATACTATAATAAACGGAAATATAACTGAATGATAAAGAGAAAGAAAATAACTATCAGTATGTAAATAAAGGTATGTATCGTGAATGACTGCGTATCTGTTACCCTTATCAATGTGTGGCCACAGGTTCGGCCATCACACACCCCCTCCCTTCAGGCATCTCGTGGATACAACGAGAGAAGTAGTCAGCGGTCACATTACACTTGCCAGGAACATGCTGGACAGTGAACCGGAAAGGCTGCATAGCCAGATACCACTGTGTGATCCTCCCATTTGTATCTTTCATCCTTCCCAACCACTGGAAGGCTTTATGGTCTGTTTCCAACTTGAACTCCATTCCCAGTAAGTAATATCTCAAGGAGTCTAGAGCCCACTTAACTGCCAAAAATTCCTTCTCTATTGTCGAATAGCGGACTTCCCTTGGAAAGAGTTTGCGGCTTATAAAAGCCACAGGCCGTCGCTCAGCAGGTGGTCCCTGTAACAGCACAGCCCCTATGCCCCTATCAGAGGCATCCGTCTGCACAATAAATTCTTGATCAAAGTCTAGACTGTGCAGCACAGCATTATCTCTTAACGCCGATTGAATATCTCGAAAGGCCGTCATCCTTTCTTCTGACCACTTGCATTGATTTGGACATCGGACCCCCACCATATCTGTCAACAGGGCAGCCCTGCTAGAGAAGTGAGGGATAAAACGATTATAAAGTCCTGCCATACCCAAAAAGGACCTGAGTTCCTTATGTGTCTGTGGAATGGGAGATTCCTCTAACGCCTTGAGCTTTTTGACTTGTGGTCGCACTACCCCGTTGCCAATGACAAAGCCCAGATATTTGATTTCCATCCTGGCTACAGCACACTTGGCCGGGTTCACTGTGAGGCCTGCTTCTTGAAGGCTTCTTGAACATGCTCCTCCCAGGTAGTCCTGTAGATGACTATGTCATCCAAATAAGCTGCAGCAAAAGTTAGTCCATGTAACACCTGATCAATAAGTCTCTGAAAGGTAGCCGGTGCCCCATGCAGGCCAAAGGGTAAAACCACGAAATGGAATAGCCCCCATGGTGTCCTAAATGCTGTTAAAGGACGGGCCTGTTGTGTCAATGGTATCTGCCAATACCCTTTGGACAAATCGATAGTCGTCAGGTATTTGGCTTTGCCCAGACGATCAATTAAGGCGTCTATAGGAGGAGTAGGGCATGAGTCTAACTGTGATACAGAATTCAAGTACCGGAAGTCAATACAAAATAGGATACTCCCATCCTTTTTCGGTACTAGAACCACCGGATGACACCACTCGCTTTTAGAGGGTTCAATAATTCCCAGCCTCAGCATCAAGTTCACTTCCTCCTTCAAGTCCTCTTGGAGTCTCTCAGGTATTCTGTAACTCATACGTCTAACAGCTTGATCAGGTTTTAATATCACATCATGTTGTATCAAAGATGTCAAACCAGGATATTCTGAGAAGGTTTCCGGGGTACATAGAGTTCTCACTTGGGATTGCTGATCTTCAGGCAGATGCTCCAGATTAATATTTCCCGCTACTGTTCGAGGCAAGTACTGGTCTTCCCATTCCTCCTCCTCCTTCACATGCCGAATCATCATCACTTGCGCTCTCTGCTCAGGTCGGGATACCCACTTCTTCAAAAGGTTTACATGAAGTACTCAGCTAGCACGATCTTGCCCTGGAATAACCACTTCATACGTGGTGGGACCTAGCTGGTTCTTGATCTCGAAGGGGCCCTGCCACTTTGCCAACAGTTTACTCTCCTGACTTGGCAGCATCACAAGTACCCTTTTCTCCAACCACAAAGCCTCTTTCCCGTGCCGATTGGTCGTACCATGTTTTTTGGTGGATCGTCTGGGCACCCTCTATCAGGTGGGTTTGAGCCAAAGTCCTCATTTTCTCCAGACGTTCCCTCATTTGCACGACATAAGACACAATGTTAATAGGCTCACTCTTTCCCTGGTCTCCTTCCCAGACTTCTTTAAGTAGTGTCAGAGGTCCCCGAACTTCATGACCGTATAAGAGCTCAAACGGAGAAAACCCGGTAGAAGCCTGGGGTACTTCTCTATAAGCAAAAAGAAGATAAGGGAGCCATTGGTCCCAGTCCCGGCCAGTATCACCAACAAATTTCCGCAGCATTTGTTTCAATGTCTGATTAAGTCGTTCTGTGAGCCCATCAGTTTGAGGATGGTAAGGTGTTGTACGCAAACTCTTAATACCCAGCAACTGGTAGACCTGTTTCTAGAGATTGGACATGAAATTGGTCCCTTGGTCAGTGAGAATTTCCGCTGGCAGCCAGACTCTGAAAAAGAACTGGACTAGACAAGTTGCAACATATTTGGCTTTGACAGACTTTAAAGGAAATACCTCCGGGTATCTCGTAGCATAATCGGTGATCACCAGTAGAAACCGGTTCCCCGCACCGCTCTTTTCCACCGGGCCCAAGACATCCATGCCCAGCCGTTCGAATGGTGTACTGATTACGGGAAGGGGCTGAAGGGGCACTCTTGATGGACGTTTGATGGATACTTTTTGACAATCAGGGCAACTTTTACAGTACTGGGCAACATCCACTTCCAAGCCGGGCCAATAAAAGTGTCTTTTGATACGTGCAGAGGTTTTCTTTTTCCCTAGGTGGCCAGCCCAGGGAATGGAATGACTCAGGTGAAGCACAACCTCTCGAATATCCTACGGAACCACCAGCTGTTTTACCAGTCCGATCTGGCGGTAAAGTATGCCCTGTTCAAATACAAAATGCTCACCCTTGTCATTAGTGGGTCCCTCCCCTGTGATCTCCTGGTTTGCTTTCTGTAGGCAAACAGCAAGACTACCATCTTTTTGCTGTAATGCAATTATGTTAGTAGGCAGCTGGACATGTGTGGTTAGATTGCATGTGCTCTCTACGGGCAATTGGGAGGCATTATACTCAAGCTTTGCTCGTCTCTTTTGACGTCAAGATGTTCTTGATTTTGAAAAAAAGACACAAGACAGGGGCTTGTGTCTTTTTTTTCTTTCCGTTTATTTGTTCTATATTGTGACTGTTTTCTTCTTTGCTTACATAATGTTTTCAATGAAAAATAAAATAAAAAAAGGCTAGAAACGCTTGCGCAAACTTCAAGCATAACAATTACATTGGCGGACTACATCATGTTTCTGCAACTGTTTCTCCTGGCTTTGCGGTCAGAAAAGATATTTAGAACACATCTAAACCCGCCCCAAGCCCCCGACATAAGCATGACGTGGTAAAAGAACGGTTCTAGTCCAGCAAAGAGTTGGTGCCGCTTTGGAACCAGTTTTCCTGGCCGGGAACCGGTTCTTTGGCTGGTTCGCGAGTAGGCACCGGCTCCGAAGCGGCTCTCAAAATGCTTTGGTGGAAAAGGGGTAACAGTTACCTGCGGAGTACCTCAGGGGTCGGTTCTTGGCCCTATTCTCTTTATCACTTATATCCTGCCACTCGGACATGTCATCAGCCGCCATGGAGTGTCTTTTCACTGCTACGCCGACGACACACAACTGTACATGAAATCTGACCCACAACCAACTGCAGCACTGCCAACATCATCTCCGTCTCCAACACTCACTGCCTGTCTCGAGGAGATAAAGGTGTGGATGAAACAGAATTTTCACCAACTAAACAGTTCCAAAACTGAAGCAATTCTCATTGGCACCACGCACTAAATTCAGTCATCCTCACTTTCCGGTATAACTATCTCTGGCCAAGATATCCCCCTTTCCACAACAGTTACCAATCTCGGTGTGAGATTTGATCCACAACTCACCTTTGAAGTCCACATCAAGAATCTCTGTAAGATCTCCCTTCATCATCTCATAAACATCACAAAACTCCGTTCTACACTTACCTTAGCTGATGCTGAGAAACTGGTCCACGCCTTCGTTTCCTCTAGACTGGATTACTGTAACGCTCTTCTCATCGGGATCCCCAACAAGAGTCTGCAAAAGGTGCAGTACGTCCAGAACAGCGCTGCTAGGATCCTGATGAGAGTGCGAAAGTATGAACACATCACTCCCATCCTCCACAAACTTCACTGGCTTCCCGTGTCTGCTAGGATCGAATATAAGGTTTCACTTCTCACTCATCAATGCATCTATTGAAACGCACCCCCCTACCTAAAATAACTACTTACCCCTGTTTCTACAGCATGATACCTCCGATCACAAAACTCAAACCGCCTCTTAATACCAAAAACTAAACTCTGCACAATGGGCGATCGTGCTTTTTGCTCTGCCGCTCACCGGATTTGGAATGCCCTCCCGGACCATCTGAGGTCACCACTGACCATCGAGACTTTTAAAAATGGACTAAAGACATTACTTTTTAGCAGATCTTATGAATTTTAAAAATGTCTAGATATTGTTCTTAGGATCAGACCTGTAGCACTTTGAGGTTTTTTACTTAAAATATAAAATGCTCTTACAATTAAAATGTATTATTAGTGTTTTAGCACACTCCCGCTGCGCAACTCTGCTGTAAACCAGGGAGGCCAGTGCCTTATCCATCAGGCCACTGCGGCTGTCAAATATCTCTGCTCATGTGCCCCAATTGTTTTAGCTTCAGTGACAACAACAGCATTGGCATATAAACAAGGCCAGCAGACAAAGTAATCCAGGTGAACGAATACTTCGACAGGCTAGTGGGCCATGACTCGCTTGCCCTGCTAATTGTTCATCTTATTCAGGTGGCTTAGTCAATGAAGGGTTTGAACAGGGCATACACACAAACACACAGATTGTGGAAGTTGCTCTTTATTTGGAATAAAACTTGTACATAAGTTCGATCCAGCGAGCCTAGCACGCTCCCGCTGCGCCACTCTGCTCCTATAATAAACTTGCAATACCCATACCTTTGCAAAAGGACTTGTGTTTCGGCAGATTTGAAGAACTCTTCTGTCATCAATTAGAACAGGTGAAAAAGGCAGAGGGTTTTTCGTACACAGCTGAGGCAACTTTTCTTCAAGTCAGAACAGAGCATTTATATAAGGAAAGTGTTCTTAGCAGAGAATGGTTTCGCGAGGTAAAGTAAACGCGAGGGATGTGGAAGGTGCTCTTTATTTGGAATAAAACATGTACATAAGTAAAGGAGCCTTAGCAGAGAAAGATTTCGATCCATCTAGCCCTGGGTTGTGGGGCCAGCACGCTTCCGCTGCGCCACTCTGCTTATGAAAACAGGCTCGACATACCCTACTGTTTTCAAAATGACTTGCGTTTCGGCAGATTTGAAAAGCTCTTCTGTCATCAATTAGAAAAGGTGAAAAATGCATAGTGTTTTAGCACACAGCTGAGGCAACTTTTCTTCAAGTCAGAACACAGGATGTATATAGTGAAATTGGTGTTAGCAGAGGATGGTTTCGATCCATCGATCTCTGGGTTATGGGCCCAGCACGCTTCTGCTGCGCCAATCTGCTCCATGTAACTAGTTTGCAATACCCATACCTTTTCAACAGGACTTGCGTTTCGGCAGATTTGAAGAGCTCTTCTGTCATCAATTAGAACAGGTCAAAAATTCAGAGGGTTTTAGCACATAGCTGAGGCAACTTTTCTTCAAGTAAGAAACGAGCATTTATATAAGGAGAGTGTTCTTAGCAGAGGATGGTTTCGTTCCATCGACCTCTGGGTTATTGGCCCAGCACACTTCTGCTGCGCCACTCTGCTCCTTGTAACAAGTTTGCAATACCCATACCATTTCGAAAGGACATTGCGTTTCGGCACATTTGAAGAGCTCTTCTGTCATCAATTAGAACAGGTGAAAAATGCAGAGGGTTTTTCGTTCACAGCTGAGGCAACTTTTCTTCAAGTAAGAACAGAGAATTTAAATAAGGAAAGTGTTCTTAGTAGAGGACGGTTTTTATCCATCGACCTCTGGGTTATGGCCCCAGCACACTTCCGCTGCGCCACTCTGCTCCCTGTAACAAGTTTGCAACACCCATACCTATTCTAAAAGACTTGCGTTTTGGCACAATTGAAGAGCTTTTCTGTCATCAATTAGAACAGGTGAAAAATGCAGAGAGTTTTAGCACACAGCTGATGCAACTTTTCTTCAAGTAGGAACACAGCATGTATATAGTGAAAGTGGTCTTACCAGAGGATGGTTTCGATCCATCAATCTCTGGGTAATGGGCCCAGCAAGCTTTCGCTGCGCCACTCTGCTCCTATAATAACCTTGCAATACCCATACCTTTTCGAAAGGACTTGTGTTTCGGCACACTTGAAGAGCTCATCTGTCAACAATTAGAACAGGTGTAAATTTCAGAGGGTTTTAGCACATAGCTGAGGCAACTTTTCTACAAGTAAGAACAGAGCATTTAAAAAAAGAAAGTGTTCTTAGTAGAGGATGGTTTCAATTCATCAACCTCTGGGTTATGGGCCCAGCACGCTTCCGCTGAGCCACTCTGCTCCATTTAACAAGTTTGCAATACCCATACCTTTTCAAAAGGACTTGCGTTTCGGCAGATCTGAAGAGCTCTTCTGTCAACAATTAGAACAGGTAAAAAAGGCAGAACGTTTTTCGGACACAGCTGAGGCAACTTTTCTTCAAGTAAGAACAGAGCATTTATATAAGGAAAGTGTTATTAGCAGAGGAGTGTTTCGATCCATTCACCTCTGGCTTTTGGGCCTAGCACGCTTCCACCACGCCACTCTGTTGTAAACTACCCCAGATGGGACTTGAATCCACAATACCTGGCGTAGGAAGCCAGTGGCTTATCCATTAGGCCACCAGGGCTGTCAAACATATGCGTTCATGTGCCCCGATTGCTTTGGCTTCAGTGACAACAACAGCATTGGCATTTAAACAAGGCCAGCAGCCAAAGGAATCCGGATGAACAAATACTTCGACAGACTAGTCGAAGCCACTTATTATGAAAAATGGCTCGACATACCCTACTGTTTTCAAAAAGACTTGGGTTTAGGCACAGATTAAGAGCTCTTCTGTCATCAATTAGAACAGGTGAAAAATGCAGAGTGTTTTAGCAGACAGCTGAAGCAACTTTTCTTCAAGTAGGAACACAGCATGTATATAGTGAAAGTGGTCTTAGCAAACGACGGTTTCGATCCATCGATTATTCGATTATGGGCCCAGCACGCTTCCGCTGAGCCACTCTGCTCCATTTAACAAGTTTGCAATACCCATACCTTTTCAAAAGGACTTGCGTTTCGGCAGATCTGAAGAGCTCTTCTGTCAACAATTAGAACAGGTAAAAAAGGCAGAACGTTTTTCGGACACAGCTGAGGCAACTTTTCTTCAAGTAAGAACAGAGCATTTATATAAGGAATGTGTTCTTAGCAGAGGATGGTTTCGATCCATCGACCTCTGGGTTATGGGCCCAGCGCACTTCCGCTGCACCACTCTGCTCCCTGTAACAAGTTTGCAGTATCCATACCTTTTCGAAAGGACTTGTGTTTCGGCACACTTGAAGAGCTCCTCTGTCATCAATTAGAACAGGTGAAAAATGCAGAGGGTTTTTCGTTCAGAGCTGAGGCAACTTTTCTTCAAGTAAGAACACAGCATTTATGTAAGGAAGGTGTTCTTAGCAGAGGACGGTTTCGATCCACTGTCCTCCAGGTTATGGGCCCAGCACGCCTCCGCTGCGCCATTCTGCTGTAAACCACCCCAGATGGGACTCGAACCCACAATCCCTAGCTTAGGAGGACACACAAAGACAAAGATTTTCTGAACAAACACGAGGGATGTGGAAGTTGCTCTTTATTTGGAATAAAACATGTACATAAGTAAAGGAGCCTTAGCAGTGAAAGGTTTCGATACAAATAGCCCTGGGTTGTGGGGCCAGCACGCTTCCACTGCGCCACAATGCTTACGACAACAGGCTTGACATACCCTACTGTTTTCAAAATGACTTGGGTTTAGAACAGGTGAAAATTGCAGAGTGTTTTAGTGTTTTTATAAAAGATAAGCTTGCAACATTACGCAGAGCTGAGTGCCTACGGAAACGCTACAAAAAGAAGGAACGTGCGAGGGCTAATTTCTATAAAGATCCATTCAAATTCATAAAGAAGTTATTCACCAGTGAGAAGAATGGCACTTTAAAAGCATCTAGGGTTGAGCTAGAGAGATATTCGGAGGAAACGCATACAGATGCAAAAAGGCATGAGCCTATGTCAATTCCGTCAGACATCCCACCTGTCAATCCACCAGAATACCAAAAGGAGGTCTGTGTACCTAAGTGGAAAGAGATGGAGCAGCTTGTGAGAAAGGCAAGGGCTTCATCATCTCCAGGGCCTAATGGAGTTCCATACAGAGTGTACAATAGTGCTTCAGGAGTTCTAAGGATTCTGTGGAAATTGATAAAAGTGGCTTGGGAAAAGCAGGTTGTACCTAGATCATGGCGCCGAGCAGGGGGAGTCTTTATACCCAAAGAAAAAGATGCTACAAGCATCAGTCAGTTTCGCCCTATTTCACTATTAAACGTCGAAGGCAAAATTTTCTTCAGCATTATTGCTCAGAGATTGTCAACCTACCTATTAAAGAATGGCTTCATTGACACTTCAGTTCAAAAAGCAGGCATTCAAGGATTCTCAGGATGCTTAGAACATATCAGTGTTATCTGGCAACGAATACAATCAGCTAAAAAGGAGAGGAAGGAGCTCCACGTGACATTCCTGGATTTGGCTAATGCATATGGTTCAGTGCCACATGAGCTTCTTTGGGTTTTTTCAGGGTACTGATTTCGATAACAAATTTAGTGAAAGCCTATTTTGGAGATTTGCAATTTAGTTTCTCAACTCCAGAATTCAGCACTACATGGCAATGCTTAGAGGTTGGAATAATGGCAGGATGCACCATTTCTCCACTGGCTTTTACCATGGCAATGGAAGTAATCATTAGGGCATCAAAATGAGTAGTAGGAGGAGAGTGCTTGGCTTCTGGGATGCGACTACCACCAATCAGAGCATACATGGATGACATGACAACCATGACTACAACGGTAGCCTGCACTAATCGGTTATTGGGGAAGTTAACAGATAATATTGAATGGGCACGAATGCAATTTAAGCCCTCTAAATCAAGGAGCATCTCAATAGTTAAAGGCAAGGTAGTAGATAAAATATTCTTCATTAATGGTGAGGCAATACCAACAGTTTCTCAGAAGCCAGTGAAGAGTCTAGGGAGATGGTACGATGGGGATCTAAAGGACACAGTTCGAGTGGGAGAAGTTAGACGACAAGCAGTGGAAGGGTTGAAGAGCATAAACAGCTGTGCTCTACCAGGCAAACTAAAACTCTGGTGCTTTCAGTTTGGTCTACTGCCAAGGTTGCTGTGGCCACTGACTGTGTACGAGGTTTCTTTGACAACAGTGGATAAGCTGGAAGCGTTAATGAGTTCATACATCAGGAAATGGTTGGGAGTTCCACGCTGCCTCAGCAGAGTGGGACTTTATAGTAAAGGAGTATTGCAGCTGCCAGTCTCTGCTTTAACCGAGGAGTTTAAGTGTGCCAAGGTCAGACTGGAAATGACTTTAGCAGAGTCACGCGACAAATGTGTAAGGGAGGCAGCCCCTGTGGTAAAAACTGGTAGAAAGTGGTCAGCAAAGAAATCTGTAGTAGTGGCAAAGGCTGACCTTCAAATTGGGGATATCGTGGGACAGGTACAGCATGGAAGAGGGGGTTTTGGGCTCAGTTTAGCTCCTCCTAAATGGCACAAGGCAGGCCCAGCTCAAAGGAGGAAGCTGGTAGTCAACGAGGTGCGAAAGCAGGAGGAGAGGATGAGATGTATAAAGGCCATTTCCCAGGCCAAGCAGGGAGAGTGGATGAGATGGGAGAGTGTGGAACAACGAAAAATGGGCTGGCAAGACCTTTGGTCAATGGAAGAGAGTAGGATCAGTTTTCCTTATTAGGTCAACATAAGATGTTCTCCCATCACCGCAGAACCTAAATCTCTGGGTAGGAGAGGATCCCTCTTGTCCTTTGTGTTCATCACCTGCCACATTAAGGCACATTTTGACAGGATGTAAGGTGGCTCTTAGCCAAGGTCGGTTTACTTGGCGCCATGACCAAGTATTGCGATGTTTGGCTTTAGCATTGGAAGGCAAGCGTAGTATGACCAATAAGTTGCCGCCTGTTCTAGCAAAACATTACACACAGAAGACAATATTCCTCCGCCCAGGCGGGCAACCACCAAGAAAAGGTGCTAACACCAATTCTCGCCCAGGACAACTGGAAGCTGCTATGGACTGGAAGATGCTGGCTGATCTTGATCAACGGCTTATTTTTCCACCTGAGATTGCCACCACTAACCTACGACCAGATATTGTTTTGTGGTGTGGATCAGCACGCATTGTTCAACTGATAGAGTTAACAGTGCCATGGGAAGATGCGGTAGATGAGGCATATGAGAGGAAGAAATTGCGGTATGCTCATCTGGCCACTGAAGCAGAACAGCGAGGATGGAGAGTCCAGGTTTATCCAGTGGAAGTGGGTTGTCGAGGTTTTGTGGCACACTCTACAACCCGGTTCCTCAGAGACGTCGGATTCAGTGGTCAAGAGTTGCGTCGCACAGTAAAGAACTTATCTGAAGCTGCAGGAAGGAGCAGCAACTGGCTGTGGTTGAGACGGAAAGATTCTAGCTGGCTGAGTACAGGCCGCCATGCTACGGTTTCGTAGAATTCTTGAAAACTTGAAGGGTGTTGATTTATTTGTATAGGTTGTATAGTATTTACAGTCATTACGTTCCTGTGTATATTGCGTGAATGACGGGATGTTGCGCAGATATTGTGTTTTGCGGTAGGTGGTATGCCATACGGAACCGTTGCCACTGAAACTGCATATTAACGCACCAGTGGGGCTCGACAGCCTTAGTCAAACGGGTTGGCGCGTATGGTTGGGTTGCGGAGAGATTGTGAGATTGTGGTTAGGTCTCAGCAGCACTGTTGGTTTATTTGTAGAGGTTGTATAGTATTTACAGTCATTACGTTCCTCTGTATATTGCGTGAATGACGGGTGGTTGGGCAGATATTGTGATTTGCGGTGGGTGGTATGCCATATGGAACCATTGCCACTGAAACTGCATATTAACGCACCAGTGGGGCTCGACAGCCTTAGTCAAACGGGTTGGCGCGTATGGTTGGGTTGCGGAGAGATTGTGAGATTGTGGTTAGGTCTCAGCAGCACTGTTGGTTTATTTGTAGAGGTTGTATAGTATTTACAGTCATTACGTTCCTGTGTATATTGCGTGAATGACGGGTGGTTGGGCAGATATTGTGTTTTGCGGTAGGTGGTATGCCATACGGAACCGTTGCCACTGAAACTGCATATTAACGCACCAGTGGGGCTCGACAGCCTTAGTCAAACGGGTTGGCGCGTATGGTTGGGTTGCGGAGAGATTGTGAGATTGTGGTTAGGTCTCAGCAGCAAGAGGGAAGTAGAGGTCAGTAAGCTGGGCTGAGTTGAGTGGGGGCGGAGGGGGGTGACTCTGGGACGCCAGAGCCACTGTTGAGCCCTCTTGAGGTGTCGTGGGCTAGTCGATGAAACACTGAGGACGGAAGGTGCCCACTTGAAGACCCTAGAGATGTTCCCTACTCCGCTCAATCCAGAGGGTTGTTATGGGGGGACCGCACTGTGGTTGCAGCCGTTGTGTGTGCTGACGCGCAAATACACTATTAACACCAGACAGAAGGAGATTCACGTCACCAGATGGAAAGAAGCGTAAATGGATGGAGAAGCATAGGTTACTGTAAAGCTACGTCTTAGTTGGTGCTTATCTTGGCGAAAGCCGAGTACAGATCAGCATGAAGTTTTAACATCTACTCTCGTGTAATGGAAATCAGCACACAGCTGAGGCAACTTTTCTTCAAGTAGGAACACATCATATATATAGTGAAAGTGGTCTTAGCAAAGGATGGTTTCGATCCATCAACCTCTGGGTTATGGCCCCCCAGGTCAACTGGGAAGCTTTGTTGAGGAACTGGATGTGCTGCTGTCCTCTTTCCCCTAGGATGGCACCCCACTCGTAGTCTTTGGTGATTTCAACATTCATCTATAAAAGGCGTATGCAACAGATTTCATCTCTCTTCTAGCTTCATTCGATCTCAAACGGCTCATGATACTTTATGCTACTCTTTAACTTCTTCTTTAGACACTATATGCCCTCTCTCCTCCTGGCCAGCACGCGCTACTCCCTCTAACCCCTGGTTATCTGAGGTTCTTCGTGAACACCGGACCAAACTCAGGGCAATGGAGAGGAAATGGCGCAAATCAAAAGACACGTCTGACCTGAGTATGTATCAATCTCTGCTCTCTTCCTTTTCTGCTGATGTTCACGCTGCAAAATCTTCATATTTCCACAACAAGATCAACAGCGCCTCTAAAACACAAACACTTTTCAAGACATTCAACTCTCTCCTCTGTCCACCTCCACCATCACCCACCTCCTCTTTAAATGCTGATGACTTTGCTAACTTCTTCACCAACAAAACAACTTCTATCAGCAGTCAGTTCTCATCTACACACACACAGGAAACCCAAACCATCCTCTCCCACTACCAGAAACCTTCTCTTTACCTTCTCTCCGCTAACCGAGGGAGAAGTATCTAAACTTCTCCTCTCCAGTCATCCTACCACCTGCCCTCTAGACCCCATCCCCTCAACCAAGTGTCATCTTTCCTGTCTCTGAACAACCAGTTAGATGTCAACCAATCTGGCTTCAAGAAAGGCCATTCAACAGAGACTGCACTACTGTCGGTCACAGAGGCCCTGTGGATCGCAAAAGCTGCTTCCAAATCTTCAGTTCTCATTCTGCTGGATCTTTCTGCTGCCTTCGACACTGTGAATCATCAGATCCTTCTGTCCACCCTCTCATCACTGGGCATCACTGGAACTTCCCTCCACTGGTTTGAGTCCTATCTCACAGGTAGGTCCTTCAGGGTTACATGGAGAGGCGAGGTATCCAAAGCACATCAACTGAACACAGGGGTTCCTCAGGGTTCAGTTCTTGGACCGCTCCTCTTCTCCATCTACACCACATCATTGGGACCCATCATACAGGCACATGGTTTCTCTTACCATTGCTATGCTGATGACACACAGCTCCACCTCTCATTTCAACCAGATGATCCCACAGTAGCTGCACGTATCTCAAGCTGTCTGGCGGACATCTTGGCATGGATGAAGGAACATCACCTGCAGCTCAACCTGGCAAAGACTGAGCTTCTTGTTCTCCCTGCCAATCCGTCTCTACATCACAACTTCACTATCCAGCTAGAGTCATCCTCAATCACTTCATCAAGGTCGGTCAGAAATCTTGGAGTAATATTTGATGACCAGCTGACCTTCACTAACCACATTACAAAGACAGCTCGATCATGCAGGATTGCAATGTATAACATCAGGAAGATCAGGCCTTTCCTAACTGAGCATGCAACAAAACTTCTCGTCCAGGCCCTGGTTATTTCTAGGCTTGATTACTGCAATGCTCTTCTGGCTGGACTTCCATCGTTTGTGTTACTAAACCTCTACAAATTATCCAGAATCCTGCAGCCCGCCTTGTCTTCAACGAGCCCAAAAGGGCTCACGTCACTCCTCTGATCATCTCACTGCATTGGCTACCACTTCGCTGCTCGCATCAAATTCAAAGCTTTGACGCTTGCTTACAGATCTACCACAGACTCAGCTCGTTCCTACTTTCACTCCCTACTACAAGTCTACATCCCTTCCAGAAGCCTACGATCGGCCAAGGAGCGACGGCTCGTGGTGCCATCACAGCGAGGCACTAAATCACTCTCCAGAACATTCTCATTCACGGTTCCATGCTGGTGGAATGATCTCCCCACTCTCATCCGCAATGCAGAATCCCTGACAGCATTCAAAAGACAACTGAAAACTCATCTCTTCCGTGAGTACTTAATATAAAAAAAATATATAAATAAAAATTCCTTCTCTTTAAATCTTTCCTTCCCTTTTAAATCTTCCCTTGTCTGGCTTTTGCTACTCTGAGCAATGCCTGAACTTTGTATTTTGAGCACTTCTTGCGTTGTTCTTCCCTCTTCACGATGACTCGCTTACTTTAGTCCTCAGTTGTAAGTCGTTTTGGATAAAAGCGTCTGCTAAATGACTAAATGTAAATGTAAATGCTATGGGCCCATCACATTTCCGCTGCGCCACTCTGCTCCTATAATAAGCTTGCAATACCCATACCTTTTCGAAAGGACTTGTGTTTCGGCACACTTGAAGAGCTCTTCTGTCAACAATTAGAACAGGTGAAAAATTCAGAGGGTTTTAGCCCATAGCTGAGGCAACTTTTCTTCAAGTAAGAACAGAGCATTTATATAAGGAATGTGTTCTTAGCAGAGGATGGTTTCGATCCATCGACCTCTGGGTTATGGGCCCAGCGCACTTCCGCTGCGCCACTCTGCTCCCTGTAACAAGTTTGCAATACCCATACCTTTTCGAAAGGACTTGCGTTTCGGCACATTTGAAGAGCTCTTCTGTCATCAATTAGAAAAGCTGAAAATTGCAGAGTGTTTTAGCACACAGCTGAGGCAACTTTTCTTCAAGTAAGAACAGAACATTTGTATAAGGAAAGTGTTCTTAGCAGAGGATGGTTTCGATCCATCGACCTCTGGGTTATGGGCCCAGCATGCTTCCGCTGCGCCACTCTGCTTATGACAACAGGCTCGACATACCCTACTTTTTTCAAAATCACTTGGGTTTAGGCACATTTGAAGAGCTCTTCTGTCATCAATTAGAACAGGTGAAAAAGGCAGCTGGTTTTTCGTACAAAGCTGAGACAACTTTTCTTCAAGTAGGAACACAGGATGTATATAATGAAAGTGGTGTTAGCAGAGGATGGTTTCGATCCATCGACCTCTGGGTTATAGGCCCAGCACGCTTCCGCTGCACCACTCTGCTCTATGTAACAAGAGTGCAATACCCATACATTTTCAAAAGGACTTAAATTTTCGGCTCATTTGAAGAGCTCTTCTGTCATCAATTACAACAGGTGAAAAAGGCAGCTGGTTTTTCGTACAAAGCTGAGGCAACTTTTCTTCAAGTAAGAACAGAGCATTTATATAAGGAAAGTGTTCTTAGCAGAGGCTGGTTTCGATCCATTGACCTCTGGGTTAAGGGCCCAGCACGCTTCCGCTGCGCCACTCTACTCCTATAATAAGCTTGCAATACCCATAACTTTTCGAAAGGACTTGCGTTTCGGCACATTTGTAGACCTCTTCTGTCATCAATTAGAACAGGTGAAAAATGCAGAGTGTTTTAGCACACAGCTGATGCAACTTTTCTTCAAGTAGGAACACAGCATGTATATAGTGAAAGTGGTCTTAGCAGAGGATGGTTTCGATCCATCAACCTCTGGATTATGGGCTCATCACACTTCCGCTGCGGCACTCTGCTCCTATAATAAGCTTGCAATACCCATACCTTTTCGAAAGCACTTGTGTTTCGGCACACTTGAAGAGCTCTTCTGTCAACATTTAGAACAGGTGAAAAATTCAGAGAGTTTTAGCACATAGCTGAGGCAACTTTTCTTCAAGTAAGAACTGAGCATATATATAAGGAAAGTGTTCTTAGCAGAGGATGGTTTCGATTCATCAACCTCTGGGTTACTGGCCCAGCACGCTTCTGCTGTGCCACTCTGCTGTAAACAACCCCAGATGGGACTCAAGCCCACAATCCCTGGCTTAGGAGGCCAGTGCCTTATCCATCAGGCCACTGGTGCTGTCAAATATCTCTGCTCATGTGCCCCAATTGTTTTAGCTTCAGTGACAACAACAGCATTGGCATATAAACAATGCCAGCAGACAAAGTAATCCGGGTGAACGAATACTTCGACAGGCTAGTGGGCCATGACTCGCTTGCCCTGCTAATTGTTCATCTTATTCAGGTGGCTTAGTCAATGAGGGGTTTGAACAGGGCATACACACAAACACACAGATTTTCTGAGTAAACGCGAGGGATGTGGAAGGTGCTCTTTATTTGGAATAAAACATGTACATAAGTAAAGGAGCCTTAGCAGAGAAAGATTTCGATCCATCTAGCCCTGGGTTGTGGGGCCAGCACGCTTCCGCTGCGCCACTCTGCTTATGAAAACAGCCTCGACATACCCTACTGTTTTCAAAATGACTTGGGTTTAGGCACACTTGAAGAGCTCTTCTGTCATCAATTAGAACAGGTGAAAAATGTAGAGTGTTTTAGCACACAGCTGAAGCAACTTTTCTTCAAGTAGGAACACAGCATGTATATAGTGAAAGTGGTCTTAGCAGAGGACAGTTTCGATCCATCAACCTCTGAGTTATAGGCCCAGCACGCTTCCGCTGCGCCACTCTGCTTATGACAACAGGCTTGACATACCCTACTGTTTTCAAATGACTTGGGTTTAGGCACATTTGAAGAGCACTTCTGTCATCAATTAGAACAGGTGAAAAATGCAGAGTGTTTTAGCACACGGCTGAGGCAACTTTTCTTCAAGTAAGAACAGAACATTTATATAAGGAAAGTGTTCTTAGCAGAGGATGGTTTCAATCCATCGACCTCTGGGTTATGGGCCCAGCACGCTTCCGCTGCGGCACTCTGCTCCTATAATAAGCTTGCAATACCCATACCTTTTCGAAAGCACTTGTGTTTCGGCACACTTGAAGAGCTCTTCTGTCAACAATTAAAACAGGTGAAAAATTCAGAGGTTTTTAGCACATAGCTGAGGCAACTTTTCGTCAAGTAAGAACAGAGCATTTATATAAGGAAAGTGTTCTTAGCAGAGGATGGTTTCAATCCATCGACCTCTGGGTTATGGGCCCAGCATGCTTCCGCTGCGCCACTCTGCTCCCTGAAACAAGTTTGCAATACCCATACCTTTTCGAAAGGACTTGCGTTTCGGCACATTTGAAGAGCTCTTCTGTCATCAATTAGAACAGCTGAAAATTGCAGAGTGTTTTTAGCACACAGCTGAGGCAACTTGTCTTCAAGTAGGAACACAGGATGTGTATAGTGAGAGTGGTGTTAGCAGAGAATGGTTTCGATCCATCGACCTCTGGGTTATGGGCCCAGCACGCTTCCGCTGCGCCACTATGCTCCAATAATAAGCTTGCAATACCCATAACTTTTCGAAAGGACTTGCGTTTCGGCACATTTGAAGAGCATTTATGTCCAACACCACTCTCACTGGTGAAAATTGCAGAGTGTTTTTAGCACACAGCTGATGCAACTTTTCTTCAAGTAGGAACACAGCATGTATATAGGGAAAGTGTTCTTAGCAGAGGATGGTTTCAATCCATCAACCTCTGGATTATGGGTCCATCACACTTCCGCTGTGGCACTCTGCTCCTATAATAAGCTTGCAATACCCATACCTTTTCGAAAGCACTTGTGTTTCGGCACACTTGAAGAGCTCTTCTGTCAACATTTAGAACAGGTGAAAAATTCAGAGAGTTTTAGCACATAGCTAAGGCAACTTTTCTTCAAGTAAGAACAGAGCATATGTGACCCCGCCTGTGAAACCCCGGCTAAAGTCGCAGAATCTAATTATGAGTAAAAGAGCGTCAAAGTAGTCGTAGCCATAAAAATGACAAAAATAGGTCATGTGTGTTTATTGCTGTAAATGATAGATTATACCAAGGGTTTTCAGATGCAATACTCAAATTTTCATTTATAACATGATAAATACTAAAATTAATGATTTTATTGACACTACGTTATACTTTTGCGCATAAAAAAATACCGGACGTGGGCTTCCTAAACATTTCAATCGTCTCTGGGTTTATTTTTCGGCGCAACAACACCTGCTGATTCTTATATCATTCAGTTCAGGAACTTCTTTTCTACTTATTTCTATTAGAAAGAGTAAACAGACCTTAATATCAATCCGCACGAGCGGCAATCAGGTCAACACAATGAAAAAAAAATGCGACTTAAGCCGGGTTCAGATGTCTGAAGAGATTGTTTTGTGTTATCGCCCAACATTTAAGAACAGCTTATTTGTTTTGTAGCTCAGTATTCTGCCAATAGTATTAATCTTATTTTAAGGACATTTTAGGCCTGCTGAGTGTCAATAATATAATTATTTTGCTGGATGGTAATTTACTGCGTTGTTTTGACATCTGACGGCAGCACCGGTGCATGAGCAGGAACGTAAAATAGCTGATTGCTAACAGCTTGTTAGATATTAATCTCGGTGGAATTGCCCCAAGTTATGATTTAACCGGTTTTATAGTGGATTATTTTCTGGAGGATGATGGTGATGATGAACAGGACACATTCTTTGACGAAACTGACGAGGAATTTGACGGTAAGTTTTTGTCATTATTTTTTTTTTCATGCTTAATATGTAACATAGGCCTACTGTCAGTGTTCAGCCAATGTAATGCTAACACAGAATTCATCCTGTAATGCAAAAATAGTGGATTTAAATGTTTATTACATTTGTTGATTGGGATTGAGTCAGTTTAAATTAATTACGTATATGACATGATGTTTATTTGTTTGATTACACTCTGAATTGAAGCCATGGCCATATCCATACCTGTTTCTTGTCCCTATGCCCTCCCCTCAATTAATCAGATCCAGTCTGATATTTTCATATAAAATGCTTCATTATCCATTTTAAATGTGGATTTAAAATGTATAACCCCCCTCCCCCTGCATGTTTAGGTCTCCATTTAGGTCTCTTGCTTTGAATTGAAACAATTCTCCTTGTTTTTTCAGGCATTGACCAACATGATGATGAAGACGAGCCAGTTTTGGTGATTGAACTCCAAGCTATTAGTCTGATATTATATTTTCACTGATATTTCATTTAACTAATAAAGTTATACAAATCATTCAACTGAATTGACATGGTAATTTTTGCTACAATCAATCTAGCTCTTCTGGTACCCCCATTCGTTTTAAATGTTTTTATGCTTTTAGCTTTTTGGACATGCGCATCATAATAAATAGGCCTGTTTTACAAAACTTTAAGAATTTTCCCATAAATGTTTCATATATCACTAAAAAGGGGAGAATCTCAGCTTTAATGTGGTATATGGCACATATGGAGGATAATTATGGATCAAATGTGTTGCAGTTTTAAAAATAAGCTTTTTTTAAAATTGGAATTTCTCAAAAACATGATTTTCTAAACCCGAAATTCAGCAAATCTTTGACATAGCCTTACTCAGTCAATATTAAAGATATCAAGGTTATATTTTCACAGAATGTTCTTTACATTATGTAGGATGATTTTATGTAGAAAACAGTGAATCACAAAAAAATGACTTTAGCTGGGTTTTCACAGGCAGGGTCACATATATATAAGGAAAGTGTTCTTAGCAGAGGATGGTTTTGAGCCATCGGCCTCTGGGTTATGGGCCCAGCACGCTTCCACTGCGCCACTCTGCTCCTTCTAATAAGTTTGCAATACCCATACCTTTTCGAAAGGACTTGCGTCTTGGCACATTTGAAGAGCTCTTCTGGCATCAATTAGAACAGGAGAAAAAGGCAGAAGGTTTTTCGTACACAGCTTAGGCAACTTTTCTTCAAGTAAGAACAGAGCATTTATATAAGGAAAGTGTTCTTAGCAAAGGATGGTTTCGATTCATCGACCTCTGGGTTACTGGCCCAGCATGCTTCTGCTGCGCCACTCTGCTGTAAACCACCCCAGATGGGACTCAAGCCCACAATCCCTGGCTTAGGAGGCCAGTGCCTTATCCATCAGGCCACTGGTGCTGTCAAATATCTCTGCTCATGTGCCCCAATTGTTTTAGCTTCAGTGACAACAACAGCATTGGCATATAAACAAGGCCAGCAGACAAAGTAATCCGGGTGAACGAATACTTCGACAGGCTAGTGGGGCATGACTCGCTTGCCCTGCTAATTGTTCATCTTATTCAGGTGGCTTAGTCAATGAGGGGTTTGAACAGGGCATACACACAAACACACAGATTTTCTGAGTAAACGCGAGGGTTGTGGAAGTTGCTCTTTATTTGTAATAAAACATGTACATAAGTAAAGGAGCCTTAGCAGAGAAAGGTTTCGATCCATCTAGCCCTGGGTTGTGGGGCCAGCACGCTTCCGCTGCGCCACTCTGCTTATGAACACAGGCTCGACATACCCTACTGTTTTCAAAATGACTTGGGTTTAGGCACACTTGAAGAGCTCTTCTGTCATCAATTAGAACAGGTGAAAAATGTAGAGTGTTTTAGCACACAGCTGAAGCAACTTTTCTTCAAGTAGGAACACAGCATGTATATAGTGAAAGTGGTCTTAGCAGAGGACGGTTTCGATCCATCGACCTCTGGGTTATGGGCCCAGCACGCTTCCGCTGCGCCACTCTGCTTATGACAACAGGTTCGACATACCCTACTGTTTTCAAAATGACTTGGGTTTAGGCACATTTGAAGAGCTCTTCTGTCATCAATTAGAACAGGTGAAAAATGCAGAGTGTTTTAGCACAAAGCTGAGGCAACTTTTCTTCAAGTAAGAACAGAACATTTGTATAAGGAAAGTGTTCTTAGCAGAGGATGGTTTCGATCCATCGACCTCTGGGTTATGGGCCCAGCACGCTTCCGCTGCGCCACTCTGCTTATGACAACAGGCTCGACATACCCTACTGTTTTCAAAATGACTTGGGTTTAGGCACATTTGACGAGCTCCTCTGTCATCAATTAGAACAGGTGAAAAAGGCAGATGGTTTTTCGTACAAAGCTGAGGCAACTTTTCTTCAAGTAGGAACACAGCATGTATATAACGAAAGTGGTGTTAGCAGAGGATGGTTTTGATCCATGGACCTCTGGGTTATGGGCCCAGCACGCTTCCGCTGCGCCACTCTGCTCCTATATTAAGCTTGCAATACCGATAACTTTTCGAAAGGACTTGCGTTTCGGCACATTTGAAGACCTCTTCTGTCATCAATTAGAACAGGTGAAAAATGCAGAGGGTTTTTCATACACAGCTGAGGCAACTTTTCTTGAGGTAAGAACAGAGCATTAAAATAATGAAAGTGTTCTTAGCAGAGGATGGTTTCGATCCATCGACCTCTGGGTTATGGGCCCAGCACGCTTCCGCTGCGCCACTCTGCTCCCTGTAACAAGTCTGCAATACCCATACCTTTTCGAGAAGAATTGCGTTTCGGCACATTTGAAGAGCTTTTATGTCATCAATTAGAACAGGTGAAAAAAGCAGAGTGTTTTAGCACACAGCTGATGCAACTTTTCTTCAAGTAAGAACACAGCATGTATATAGTGAAAGTGGTCTTAGCAGAGGTTGGTTTCAATCCATCAACCTCTGTGTTATGGGTCCATCGCAATTCCGCTGCGCCAATCTGCTCCCTGTAACAAATTTGCAATACCCATACATTTTCGAAAGTACTTGCGTTTCGGCACATTTGAAGAGCTCTTCTGTCATCAATTAGAACAGGTGAAAAAGGCAGAAGGTTTTTCGTACACAGCTGAGGCAACTTTACTTCAAGTAAGAACAGAGCATTTATACAGTATAAGGAAGGTGTTCTTAGCAGAGGATGGTTTCGCTCCATTGTCCTCTGGGTTATGGGCTCAGCACACTTCCGCTGCGCCACACTGCTGTAAACCACCCCAGCTGGGACTCGAACCCACAATCCCTAGCTTAGGAGGACACACAAACACAAAGATTTTCTGAACAAACGCGAGGGATGTGGAAGTTGCTCTTTATTCGGAATAAAACATGTACATAAGTAAAGGAGCCTTAGCAGTGAAAGGTTTCGATACAAATAGCCCTGGGTTGTGGGGCAAGCACGCTTCCGCTGCGCCACAATGCTTACGACAACAGGCTTGACATACCCTACTGTTTTCAAAATGACTTGGGTTTAGAACAGGTGAAAATTGCAGAGTGTTTTAGCACACAGCTGAGGCAACTTTTCTTCAAGTAGGAACACATCATATATATAGTGAAAGTGGTCATAGCAAAGGATGGTTTTGATCCATCAACCTCTGGGTTATGGCCCCCCAGGTCAACTGGGAAGCTTTGTTGAGGAACTGGATGTGCTGCTGTCCTCTTTCCCTGAGGATGGCACCCCACTTGTAGTCTTTGGTGATTTCAACATTCATCTATAAAAGGCGTATGCAACAGACTTCATCTCTCTTCTAGCTTCATTCGATCTCAAACGGCTCATCACCACAGGTACTCACAAATCAGGCAACCAACTGGACCTGGTTTACACAAGCAACTGCATCACAGACAACATTTTGGTGAAACCTCTCCATGTTTCAGATCATTTCCTCATTACTTTCAATCTACAACTCATTATCCACACTCCACCAACTCCCCTACCAGTTACTTTTAGACGAAACCTGCGCTCACTTTCTCCTTCCCATCTTTCCTCTGCTGTCATCTTCATTTCCCTCACCCTCACAATTCTCATCTCTAGAGGTGAATACCGCAACAGATACTTTATGCTACACTTTAACTTCTTCTTTAGACTAGTGGTGGGCCGTTATCGGCGTTAACGTGCTGCGTTAACGTGAGACTCTTATCGGGCGACAAAAAAAATATCGCCGTTAATCTATTCTCAAAGTTGGGTTGGGATCATAAAATAGCTTTTTCGAATATCATTATATTTTCGCGCAATTCCATGTGTAGCCTAGTATATTTGACATAATTGACGCCGCGCCTACTGTCACTGATCGCGCAGCAGAGTATTTTCCTGTCAGGGACACATGGTGTAGCCTATACTTTTACGCTGGGCGGCGTTCCTCTCGTTACTTTATTTTAATGCAATTACATGTTGTTAAATGGGTTTATTCCAAGCGCGCTGTAGGCTACCTTTTATGGGCATGAGCGATATGCTCAATTTACAAATGAATCACTCTTTTGAGTCGATTCTGTTCAAAGACTTCATCAAACAACTAGGCAGATCTGTCTAAATCGGTTCCCGAATCAGTCTGAATGATCTGTTCAGTTCCTCACGCACTGAATCGTCTGAAGCGCCTTCAATCACACTCGACTCGGATTCGTAACAGGAAGATTTAAAAAACATCAATAGCATTGGATGAAGTGGCCGTGGATCAACAGTTTAGTCTAGTGAAAGCAAATCCATATTTTTACCAGCGATGAAGATCTTTATTAGTTGAACATCTTCGTATGCTGTCTGTGAATGAATGATTCACAGGACGATACATTCGATTTCATTTCATTCAGGTAATACATTTTACAACCAAACAGATTATTACGCCACGATAGCACTACTAAAAAGTATGACATTATCCGTTTTTTGGACATATACATTAATTTATAGGCTACAAAAAAACGCTTCAGAGCGTTGGCGCACAGGCAAAGGTTAACAGGTTAAATAAGCTACCATTGTGTACAGTTTATGAATTGAACACCCGCCATCCCGCGGTAATGTGTGTGTATTGCGTAGGGGCATAGTCAAAAGAATAGTTTACATTGATTGAAAACTAATTTGTTTAAAAAGGAGGAGGCTATTGCCGGTAAAGGCAGGTTCACATAAAATCATTATGACATATGACATTATTTTATATTATCCAATTAGCCTACTACGTTAAAAAAAACGGCGAAAACATGGTACTTGTTCAATTAATAAACAGTTTGTTTGATGACAAATCGCTAAAGATGAAATTGGCGTCCCTTTCTGTCATTGTGAGTGTGCAGTTTTTTTCCCCGAACGATATTCGACTTTTGCTACTCTATTGTCGAATGGCATTTTTGCCAGAGATTCACATCCCTACGCGAGGCGAACTTTTCTCAAAGACTTACTTTTAGTCATTATTTGGGTAGCACACATATTCTGAATGTCTTCTGCAGAATTCAAATGAGCCATTTTAATCTAGATTAATCTAGATTAATTCCAAGATTACAGTGAGATTAATCTAGATTTAAAAAATTAATCTATGCCCACCTCTACTTTAGACACTATCTGCCCTCTCTCCTCCAGGCCAGCACGCGCTACTCCCTCTAACCCCTGGTTATCTGAGGTTCTTCTTGAACACCGGACCAAACTCGGGGCAATGGAGAGGAAATCAAAAGACACGTCTGACCTGAGTATGTATCAATCTCTGCTCTCTTCCTTTTCTGCTGATGTTCACGCTGCAAGATCTTCATATTTCCACAACAAGATCAACAGCGCCTCTAACACACAAACACTTTTCAAGAAATTCAACTCTCTCCTCTGTCCACCTCCACCATCACCCACCTCCTCTTTAACTGCTGATGACTTTGCTAACTTCTTCACCAACAAAACAACTTCTATCAGCAGTCAGTTCTCAACTACACACACACAGGAAACCCAAACCATCCTCTGGTGTTCTACAAGAAACCTTCTCTTCACCTTCTCTCCGCTAACCGAGGAAGAAGTATCTAAACTTCTCCTCTCCAGTCATCCTACCACCTGCCCTCTAGACCCCATCCCCTCACACCTTCTACAAGCCATCTCTCCCACACTTCTACCAGCACTCACACACATCATCAACTCAGCCCTCAACACTGGCATTTTCCCTACAGCATTCAAGCAGGCTCGGGTAACTCCACTGCTTAAAAAAACAACATTGGACACATCACTTTTAGAGAATTACAGACCTGTCTCTCTCCTACCATTCATTGCGAAAACACTTGAACGAGTTGCTTTCAACCAAGTATCATCTTTCCTGTCTCTGACCAACCAGTTAGATGTCAACCAATCTGGCTTCAAGAAAGGCCATTCAACAGAGACTGCACTACTGTCGGTCACAGAAGCCCTGCGGATCGCAAAAGCTGCTTCCAAATCTTCAGTTCTCATTCTGCTGGATCTTTCTGCTGCCTTCGACACTGTGAATCATCAGATCCTTCTGTCCACCCTCTCATCACTGGGCATCACTGGAACTTCCCTCCACTGGTTTGAGTTCTATCTCACAAGTAGGAACACAGGATGTGTATAGTGAGAGTGGTGTTAGCAGAGAATGGTTTCGATCCATCGACCTCTGGGTTATGGGCCCAGCACGCTTCCGCTGCGCCACTCTGCTCCTATAATAAGCTTGCCATACCCATAACTTTTCGAAAGGTCTTGCGTTTCGTCACATTTGAAGACCTCTTCTGTCATCAATTAGAACAGGTGAAAAATGCAGAGGGTTTTTCGTACACAGCTGATGCAACTTTTCTTGAGGTAAGAACAGAGCATTAAAATAATGAAAGTGTTCTTAGCAGAGGATGGTTTCGATCCATCGACCTCTGGGTTATGGGCCCAGCACGCTTCCGGTGCGCCACTCTGCTCCCTGTAACAAGTCTGCAATACCCATACCCTTTCGAAAAGAATTGCGTTTCGGCACATTTGAAGAGCTTTTATGTCATCAATTAGAACAGGTGAAAAATGCAGAGTGTTTTAGCACACAGCTGATGCAACTTTTCTTCAAGTAAGAACACAGCATGTATATAGTGAAAGTGTTCTTAGCAGAGGATGGTTTCGATCCATCGACCTCTGGGTTATGGGCCCAGCACGCTTCCGCTGCGCCACTCTGCTGCTATAATAAGTTTGCAATACCCATACCTTTTCGAAAGGACTTGTGTTTCGGCACACTTGAAGAGCTTTTCTCTCAACAATTAGAACAGGTGAAAAATTCAGAGGGTTTTAGCACACAGCTGAGGCAACTTTTCTTCAAGTAGGAATACAGTATGTATGTAGTGAAAGTGTTCTTAGCAAAGGATGGTTTCGATCCATCGACCTCTGGGTTATGGGCCCAGCACGCTTCTGCTAAGCCACTCTGCTTTTGACAACAGGCTGGACATACCCTACTGTTTTCAAAATGACTTGGGTTTAGGCACATTTGAAGAGCTCTTCTGTCATCTATTAGAACAGGTGAAAAAGGCAGCTGGTTTTTCGTACAAAGCTGAGGCAACTTTTCTTCAAGTAGGAACACAGGATGTATATAACGAAAGTAGTGTTAGCAGAGGATGGTTTCGATCCATCGACCTCTGGGTTATGGGCCCAGCACGCTTCCGCTGCACCACTCTGCTGCCTGTAACAAGTCTGCAATACCCATACCTTTTCGAGAAGAATTGCGTTTTGGCACATTTGAAGAGCTTTTATGTCATCAAATAGAACAGGTGAAAAATGCAGAGTGTTTTAGCACACAGCTGATGCAACTTTTCTTCAAGTAGGAACACAGCATGTATATAGTGAAAGTGGTCTTAGCAGAGGATGGTTTCGATCCATCAACCTCTGGGTTATGGGCCCATCGCACTTCCGCAGCGCCAATCTGCTCCCTGTAACAAATTTGCAATACCCATACCTTTTCAAAAAGACTTTTAGGGTTTGTGATGCACTAACCCAGGAGGAATGTTGTGTAGTTCCTCTCAGCGCTGTTGTAGCCCTTAAAAGGAATTTCTAAATGAAATCCTCCCATTGCTCGAACTTTGAGTGTTGTAACTTTGCATATGTTGGTTATGCTTAAATGGCAACATTACACACTAATAAAGTTAGGAAAGCAAATCCATCCAACCAACCTTTTATTACATCCCGTCCGCAACAGTCTCTTTTCCTATTGTTATATTCAGATTGTAACCGTGTTTGTTACAGCGTTCATGACTCATGCATCCAGGGGATTCACTCCAACCTTACCCATGGCCTATTCTGATTTGGTTTCTCGCCTAATTTCTTTACTCTTCTTAAGAACTCTAAGAATGACTCTCAAGGCTCAGGTATCACATTAACATTTTCTAAAATGGTGATAAAATCTGTCCCTTCTATGAAAAAATCATCTATGAAAAAATTCTATTCTATTCTGGTTCTGTGTGGCCTAGTGGCTGTGTCTCGTTGGTGGCCTTGTCTCTGTGTGGGTCTCAAGGCCTTGTGGCATTATGTTGCCTTGTCCTATGTGTGGCCTACATGGTCTGTGGCCCTTATGGCCTCGGTTCTGTGTGGCCTAGTGGCCAATGTCCCTGTGACCTCATCTCTGTGTGGGCTTACGATTTCGTGGCCCTCGCGGCCTCATTCTATGTTCAGTGTGGTCTACTGTGACCATGTAGCCTAATGTGGCCTTGTCCCGTGGTCTTGTGGCCAGTTATGGCATTGGTTCCATGTGGCCTAAGGCCTTGTCTATGAGGGGTTTTGTCTCTGTGTGGCTTTAGCAGCCTTGTGGCCCAGCGGGCCTTGTCTCTGTGTGGGTCTAAAGGCCTTGTGGCACAAGTTGCCTTGTCCTGTATGTAAAAAATGGCCAGTGGTCTGTGGCCCTAAGTGGCGCGGTTCAATGTGGCCTAGTGGCCGTCGTCTGTGTGGCTTGTTCCGTGTGGTCTATAGTGGCCTTGTGGCACAAGTTGCCTTGTCCAGTATGTAAAAAATGGCCAGTGGTCTGTGGCCCTTAGTGGCGCGGTTCAATGTGGCCAAGTGGCCGTTGTCTTTGTGGCCAAGCGGCCTCGAGACATCGTTGCCTCGCTAAAAAATGGCCATGTGGTCTCGTGGTCCTTGTGGCCTGGTTTTGTGTGGCCTTGCGGCTTTGTCCTGTCTACTTTGTTCTATGTGAGGCACTAGAGTCCGTTGTGGCTGATTGCGGCCTTGTTTCTGTGGTCTAGCAAGGCCGTGTGGCCGGGCGGCCTTGTCTCTGTGGTCTATCATGGCCGTGTGGTCCAATGTGGCCAGTTTGCGGTCTAAGAAGGCCTGGTTTGTGTTCGGCCCTAGGTGGCCTGCTCTGTGTGGTCCAGTGAGGCCCAGCCCAATGTGGCATTGTCTGTGTGGTCCAATGAGGCCTGGCCCTACGTGGCTCTGTTCTGTGTGGTCCATCGCGGCCTTGTCTCTGTGTGGCCCAAGGTGGCCCGGCCCTACGTGGCTCTGTTCTGTGTGGTCCATCGCGGCCTTGTCTCGGTGTGGTCCAATGAGGCCTGGCCCAACGTGGCTCTGTTCTGTAAGGTCCATCGCAGCCTTGTCTCTATGTGGCCCAAGGTGGCCTGGCCCTACGTGGCTCTGTTCTGTGTGGTCCATCGCGGCCTTGTCTCTGTGTGGTCCAATGAGGCCTGGCCCAATGTGGCTCTGTTCCGTATGGTCCATCGCGGCCTTGTCTCTGTGTGGCCAAGGTGGCCCTGTCTCTGTGGTCCTATAACAGCTTGTGTTCCAATGACCTGTCCCTATGTACTAAGTTAGCCTCATTCACAGGGAAACTGGCTTCGACTAGACATAAGTATCTCGAAACATAACAAGTCGCTTTGAATGGAAACGTCAGCATGGATAAATGCTCATATACATACAGCAGCAGAACATAAATGCATAAGTGCATTATTCACGTCTTCTCATAGTACCTTTCAGGCTCACTATGACGAAGTCGCCTGTTAGTTATTGGCTATGAGGCTCTTCACATTCCATGTTCATGCTCTTTATTAACTCTCTTCTCTTTCTATTTTAGGATCTACAGGATTCAAGACTGGTGGTTATACTTTTCTTTACCGTTCTTTGGGGGTAGGCTCCGTCCTGGTGGAATTATCTTCCACCTATTTTTGGGGGTCGGCTGTGCCCCTGCCTTCGTCTTCAGGCAGGAAATGCAGAGTCCGGACCCTCGGATTGCGAGCTATGGACGGGGCCTACGCCAAAGAACTTTATTGCTTGCTGGCCTATCAATAAATGTATTTATTGTTACAGTATTTATTCTCCCGAGTCTTTCTGGTAGAACTGATATTATCAACTTTATAAGTGAAGAAGTTCATAAAGTCATTACTGCTGTGTTTCTTGGAAACTTCTGGGCTTGAAGCTTTCTTTTTCGTTAGTTTAGCCACTGTTTCAAATAAATACCTAGGATTATGTTTATTTTCTTCTAATAGAGTTGAAAAATAAGCAGATCTAGCAGCTTTTAAGGCCTCTCTGTAAGCAATCGAGCTCTCTTTCCATGATATCCGAAATACCTCTAGTTTTGTTTCTTCCAGGTTCGCTCCATTTTTCTGGCTGCTCTCTTAAGGGCCTAACTGTGTGCTCGTTGTACCATGGCGTTGGACTGTTTTCTTTAATCTTCTTTAAGCGCAACGGAGCAACTGTGTCTAAAGTGCTGGAAAAGAGAGAGTTAAAAGTTTCTGTTGCAATATCAAGTTCTTCTAAGCTATCCGGGAGGCTGAGATGATGAAACTGATTAGGAAGATTATTTATAAAGCAATCTTTAGTGGCAGAATTTATAGGTCTAACACATTTAAAACATGGAGTCGGCTTTGCAGCCTTTGGCTTAATGTAATTTACACGAGACTAGATCTGAGATGTCATCGCTCTGCTGCAGAATTTCGATGGCATCAACATCTATTCCATGTGATAGTGTCACGATACCACACACAGGAAACAGGGATCCAATAGCAGTATTTATTTAGGGTAATCCGTATTCACAAAAACCAGTCCAGGCAAGGGTCAAAATCCATAAGGCAATCCAAAACAAAAAATACATGAGAAACAAAACAAGAACAGGCAAGAACACAGAACTCCGAAGTGGTGTGACGAATAACAAGGACTCCATAGCAAACACTAAACAGGCAGGGTATTTATACACACAGAAACTAACAATCATGATGGGGAACAGCTGAGTGCAATGAACAGGGATGAGCGCAGACAAGGATTGTGAGGAATGCAGTTCCTAATGTGAATGACACCGTGGGGGAAGAGGACCTCTAGTGGACACCAGGGAACATAAACCAACACTTAGACATAACCCCCCCCCTCTACGGAGCAGCTACCAGACGCTCCAAGACGTAGAAACAAACAAAAAACAAGAGTCCAGGCGGGAGGTGGAATGGTGGAGGATCAGGGGGCGGGATGGGGGGCCAGGTCCATGAAGGGGAACAGAAACAGGGCCCAGGAACAATAACAAACAGGAACAGCAATCAGACACCGGCCCAGGAACAGCAACAGACACTGGCCCAGGAACAGCAACAGACACCGGCCCAGGAACAGCAACAGACACCGGTCCAGGAACAGTAACAGACACCGGCCCAGGGACAGCAACAGACACCGGCCCAGGGACAGCAACAGACACCGGCCCAGGGACAGCAACAGACACCGGCCCAGGGACAGCAACAGACACCGGCCCAGGTACAGCAACAGACACCGGCTCAGGAACAGCAACAGACACCGGCTCAGGAACAGCAACAGACACCGGGTCAGAAAAAAACACACACCTTAGGTCGGCGGCGGACATCTTGTCCGGAGACACTGGCTCGGCAGACGTGACGTGAACAGTCTCTGGATCGGCAGACGTGACGTGAACAGTCTCTGGATCGGCAGACGTGACGTGAACAGTCTGGATCGGCAGATGTGTGCTTCCTCCTTGCATGCAGAACCGCCAATACATAAAAAAGGAAGATCGCTCTCTTGGCCGTGGCAGGACTGATGATGGGCTGCTCGGGCACGGCCTCCAGGATGGCAACGGGCTGCTCGGGCACGGCCTCCGGGAAGACAGCGGGCTGATCGGGCAGGGCCTCTGGGTTCTTGAGGTGGCTGGAGGTCTTCCCCCTCCTCCGCCGTTTCTGATGGCGATGTGCAGACTCTGAGCTGGGCGGAATCAGCAGTGGATGGAGCTCTGGGCTGGACATCACCAGCCCAGGGTCGAGGAGGGACCGAAGTGGAGAGTGATGCCGGGACTCACCTCTAGTACCTCCTCTCCTACGACCTCCACGGGCCCCAGAAAACCTGGCCAACCGGGTTCCCTCCCAAGATGGACCGTCTCCGATGGAAGGGGGCTCGGGAGAATCTACAGCCACGGTCTCCTGAATTAGAGACACGCATCCAAACTTTAATTAAGGACAGTAAGTGTGCTCGAGCTTTAGATACTACTTTGGATGCGCCTAGCATAGTGAACTCTTTACATGATTCGGTTCCAGCTGAATTATTGCCTGTGCACCAAGGCAGATAGGTGACTGTCAGAGATCGCTCTAGTCGCTGATCAAAAAACCACTCTTCCGTTCCGATTACCATAACAAATCGATTTGCCCCACTCAGTGAAACATCCACTGAGAATTCTGTTGATTGTGCCCTGGTAATTGGTGATTCGATCACACAGAACGTGAAAATAGAGACACCAGCCACCATAGTCACATGTTTGCCGGGAGCCAGAGTGCCTGACATCAAAGCAAATTTAAAAGCGCTGGCTAATGCTAATCGTAAATTCTCAAAGATTGTTATTCACGTCGGCACTAATGATGTTCGACTTCACCAGTCGGAGATCACCAAAATTAATATTAAAGAGGTGTTTGAACTCGCAAGTACGATGTCAGGCACTGTAATTTGCTCTGGCCCTCTTCCTGTTCGCAGGAGTGATGAGATAGTTAGCAGATTGTGTTCACTCAATGGCTGGTTGTCTAAGTTGTGTCCGCAAAATAATATAGAATTCATAGACAATTGGAAACGTTTTTGGGGCAGACCTGACCTGTTGAAAAGAGATGGTATTCATCCCTCCTGGGATGATGCTGCTCTTCTCTCTAGTAATTTGGCTCATAGTCTTAGAGATAAAACATGACAATCTGGGGCTCAGGTCAGGAAGCATACAGACTGGCTAAACCAACCGTCTGCTAGCGGCCTCACATCACCAAGGTCAGATAAATCCCATCACATAGAGACTCTTTCACCTAGATATCATCATATAGAGACTGTGTCTGTTCCCCGAATTTGGAAATCCAAAAAACTGCCAAACCTTTCTAAGGTTAAAAATTTAATTGATGTTCAACAAATAAAAAACAGATATAATACAGCTGAGCAAACGATAAAGCTTGGGTTGTTGAATATTCGATCCCTTAATTCAAAAGCGCTCATAGTTAATGATATGATTTCAGATTATAACCTAGATGTGCTATGTTTGACAGAAACCTGGCTAAAACCAAACAATTACATTTATTTAAATGAGTCAACAATGAGTAGGTCCTGACACGTGTTGTCTAACTCCAATTGAGTTTACAATGTCTTTAAAAGCCAATCCCAATGCATCTTTATCATTATCTATGTGTATATTAAAATCACCAACAATTAGTACTTTATCTGCAGCCAGTACTAATTCTGATAGAAAGTCCGCAAATTCTTTGATAAAATCTTAATGATGCCCTGGTGGCCTGTATACAGTAGCCAGCAGAATTCTCAAATGTGATTTATTGTTTACACTATATATTTTTACATTAAGCACCAACACTTCAAAGAAGTATATTTAAAACTAGATTTCTTAGTGGTTTTGAAAATATTACTATAAATTTCCGCAACAATACTGAAATCATATCATTAACTATGAGCGATTTTGAAGTAAGGGATCGAATATTCAGCAACCCAAGATTTATAATTTGCTCATCTGTATTATATCTGTTTTAATTGTGTTCAATATTTGAATTGAAAGACATAATAAACTAAATAAAGTACAAACAGTATATAGCCTATATGCTAAAATATTTGTTATCTTTGCCTTATTTAGAATTTTAAACCTACTACAATTAAGTGCATTTTTATGATAGCAATAACCGTAAAGGGACTATTGTAATGGAGTAAATCAAATGTAGTCTAATATAGCCAATTACTAAGCTCAGATTCATCTTACCAGTTATAATGTAGTTTGTGCTTTTGTTATTATTTATTTTACATTTTATTTTAACTTCTGCTTTAAAAAGCTTTTTTATTTTTAGATTGTAATGTTCTTCTAATAACCATAAAAATGTACTACAGCTGCCAAATAAAACCAGAGAAAAATGTATTAATAAATCTTTAAAACTATCTAATTAAATATGTGGCACAAAACAATAATACATGTACAAGACCTACAAACGTGTTAAATTATATTGTATAATAACAATTCTTTATGAAAAAAAATTATATAATGTACCTTATTTTATATATATATATATATATATATATATATATATATATATATATATATATAAACGTTAACAAACATTTCATATTAAATATAATTTAACACATTTGTAGGTATATATTGTCTCATTTAATAGGCTACACCATGGTGACACTCTTGTCCCAAATAGTATTGCTTTACCAGATACTCAATATGTCCAACGCTGAGTGATTTTTCCCTGTTGCTCCTACACAAAATGTAACCACTGCTCACATCTGTAAGTAAATGAGTTTTTAATTATTTCCGAAATTCAACTGTGATTAACATTTAGAATAAATAAATAAAAAAAATCATATTTTATTTTACACATGGAGGAATACAGACATTTTCAGCTCTCAGGCGTCTTCAGTGTGTGAATACACGTGATCTTTTCAAACATGTTAATAACATCCGCCGACAAACTATATAAAACCATTACATTTATACAAGACATAAGTTTACACCAAACACATCAATGCAAAGTTTAACATTCCAGCAATCAAAAAATTAAAGGATTAAGTTTTTCATTACTTGCCACAGTCATCTTTGTCTGGCACACTCAGTCGCCTTTGGCTGGCACACTCGGGGACTGAAGATTTTTAGGATTACGTACTTTGTATTATGGCTTTTCTTAAACTGCTTAAGGGTAATATGACCAAAATAGCAGTAATAAAAATCATCAATTAGTAAATAGGCTTGTTAGTACACCAAAATGTTATACATTGTACAAAACCTTACAGATTTATAATCACAGCATAAATGAACAACCCCAACAACTATATACAATTTAATTTAATACAATTACAGTCACATGATCTATATGAAGCAAATCTCAAATGCTTAATATTTTATATCTTCTTCACCCATAAACCATACGCTCTAAAAAAATCATTCTCCCCTAAAGTATAAATTTAGACAAAGCATCAACATCGTAAAACTCTGTAAAGCTCCTTAGAAAAACACTATACAAACAAATTGACACACAAATATTATTATTACAATGCATGTAAATTAGTTTAGAGTTGTTTGGTGTCTTTATTTCCATCCACAGCTCCAGGTAAAGATGCTGCTTTTGCAGTTATCTCCTCATTCGTTCATAAATCGAGGGCCTTAGAAATGGAGAGACAAGAGATAAATCATGAAATATGAACAAGCTGACCAGTAGGATAGGATCAACATTTAGTATGCAATGTTCAAATGAAATTGTATAAATCATAAGAGAAATTTTGTGTTACTGGCTCGTGTCATATTACAGTTCTCATTATTTTATTGGTGCGTTCCAGTGTTAATTTCAGTCTTAACTTACCTGTGCAAAGTCTCCATAGAAAAGCCCTGGTCATTCAGAAGAATCTTCACCTCCTGGTTGCAGCGAGTCAGACGGTCATAATAATCTGTGCATTTTTGAGACGGTTTATTGCAAATGGACCTTCATAATCAGAAAGCACAAAGCACAGCATCAGTACAGAGTCTTTAGCAAACCTGATATTTGCTTTTAATTGAATGTAATCATTGTTTTAACAATTATTTGTGTGAGAAACAGACCAACATTTAAATTATTGAATTGTTAATGAACTAGAAGATCTAGGGTGGATGTAAAGAAAACTTAATTTATGTATAACAAATCTGAAACTTTTGATTTGCTCCTTACAAAAAGGTATTATGTGACTTCAGAAAACATGGAATATGTTGTTCTTTTATGGTGTTTTTGTCTCCTTTTTAAAGCTTGTAAGTTGAATTTACAGATCAGAAATTGCATGCAAAATCTATATAATGATAAACCAATACAAACCCGTTAATAGTCATCACACAACTTGGTCTTGTGTTTGTCCTCTGCAAGATCTTGATTCCATCCTCCTGTAATAAACCAGCTTCTACCCTAGATGTGGAAACACATTATACAGATAAAATGATTAAGATTGATAATGGCATTCTTCACATTTGCTTATTGCACATTAATTTAAACAATTCCATAACAGTTTAAATGGATGAAGGCCATGAACTACAGATGGGCGGATTCATTTGCTTTGTAAGGTTATCTGATATAGCAAGAGCATTGCAAAATTGCTAAACTGCCAACATAAACAAATAGAAATAAAATATTAATAAAATAATAATACATTAATATCAATCAATCAAATTTTATGCTGGTTGCTGGTAATAAAACAGTTTTGGTTCATTTTATTTCTTGTCCAAACAATGGGAGTCAATGGGATCTGAAACTGTGTGTTAAACAAGCATTCTTTAAAATAACTTATTTTGTGTTTCTCAGAGGAAAACAGTTTTGGAACAACATGAATGTGAGTAAATGATGACAGCATTTCCCACTTTGGATGAACTATCCCTTAGAATATTATATACTCAGTTCTTATGAACAGACAAATTCACATAGAAACAGGACAGAGGTGATTTCAGATGTTTCTCACGTGAGTTCGGTTAGACTGGGGCAGATCTGGCTCATCTGGAGGATCCAAACTGACCACATCTCAGTTAGACACTTCACTTTAATTTCCATCTTTTTCAGGTTAGAGAAGGAAGAGAGAAATGACAGTAATGCATCTGAATCCCTTTGGTGAATTATCTGAAAAAGTCTGGTCCAGTCGATGTTGATTATCACTGAGTGTTGAAAGGTGAGACTGAATGATCGCAAATCCGGATGGTGAAGCAGGAGAATCTCTATGCAGATACTATTAAAACAAATAAAATGAATAATAGTTAAGTTGTCATTGTGTCTAAAAGTCAATCATTTCTTTCAATATCTTTTTGTGAAATTTATAAATTTTTTAAAATTATGATTAATTGGTGGTTTGTTGGGCACCAGCCAATATTTGTGTCAAGAATGGAACAGGAGTCAGACATGTGGTAAGTGAAATAGTGTTTATTTACAGGGTTGCGGATCCAGACAAAGATATGGTGAGTATTCAAACAGTTGATAATCAGATGGGAACTTAGCGGAAGGATAATCAGAGTCTGTTACAGATGCTGATGGAGAATCACTTGGAATGGACTGAAGAGGGTACACGAAGTAAGGGGTGATGGGGGTCGTCGAATGGATCTCAGGTAAGTAGCAGGTAAGTAGCATGAGTGAGTCTGTGTGTCAGAGACGAGACCAGACAATGAGTGTGTGAAGTCGAATATAAAGGGAGGTGGAATGATGAGGTGCAGGTGATGATGATTAGAATTCGGGAGACAATGAACGAGTGGGAGGAGTGAGTGAACGAGTGGGAGGAGTGAGTGAACGAGAGGGAGGAGTGAGTGAAGCTGGTGGAATCCTGACAATTTGCATCATTAGCAATAGTCAAAAAAGATAAAAAAGTGTGTACCTTATTTTTTTAACTGTTTTGGGTGACCAATTTAGTTGCATTATTACTATTAGAATTATAATCTATTACAATTACAATCTATTAGATTGCGGTGACCAAGTATGCCAGATAAACGGGAGAACAAGATGATGATATAATTGGTTATCCAAATTCTATTAATCATACAATTATTTCTGGTTATCATGAGAGAAAAACTATTTGATGAAAAGAAAAAAGTCACTTGTCCTTCACCTGAACGGCTCTTTGATGATTGACAGATCAAGGAAGTGAGGATTATGGATATACTTTATTTGGCAGGTGCTTACACTAACAACACTAACACTGCAAAACAAAGCACAGAAAAAATATACATGAACCTTAAAGTTAAACAAAAGCACATTAAAGGATGATAGCATGTGTGCATAAAACACGTCAAATGTATAAAATATATTTTAAAACATTACCGCTGTGAGCTCAGGGTGTGTCCTCTCGTGAGAGTGTTGATCAGTTCAACGAAATCAGAGTCTGATGGATCTTCTATAATCAATCTTTAAAATCAAATCCAGAACATCACTGTACAGACTAATTAAGTTTAACTTGCAATAGCTAATAAGAGATTAGATATGAATTACATCCACCAAATGCATTTACCTTGCTTCTTTAAACTTGTGAAGTACAGGCAAAATCATAGACAAATCTTCCGATGTTAAATACAAATGAGAAATTTCTTCAATGCTCTGACAGCACTGAGAGCAGTACAGCAGGGCACAGACGTCGGTTCTTCTGAGGGATTGCCCATCTAGTTTAATCTTTTTCCAGGATCCCATTGCTTCTTTCACAAAGTCTCCTTCATGAAGTTCATAGAGACAGTGAAGAACAAAAAATACTGCTGTCGAAGACAAGGAACAGCCTTTAATCTTTTCCAAAATCCATTCTTTCAGATGATCCTGTGTTTTTGGACGAATTAACAGACCATGTTCTATAAGTGTGGATCTCACTTTCTCATTCAACAAGCCAAATGCAAATTGCACCACAGCTGCAAAACGTGGTTTTGAGGAACTATCCATTATAAGTTTCCTCAGGGACTCTTCTTCATCCAGAAGGACATAGTACAGAGCAGTGAAGAACTCCTGAAAGCTGAGATGCATGAAACTGAACATCGTCTCCTGGTGGATTCGTCTCTTAAACAGGAACTTGCACAAGAATGGATTTCCAGCAGGGTCTGAAATGGTTTCATTCACACTTTTCTCATCCAGCAGGACTTGCTGTTCCTGCATCCCTCTCTCTGCCAGCTGACCCAGACTCCTCAGCAGGGTCGGGACGGACTGACTCAAATCCTGGCAGTGATGCTTCAGAAGAGTGCACACAAAGTCCACGTAGATGGAGGTGGTGGTTTCCAGTCCGCTGGTCTTATGTGCACCATATTTGAATCGCTCCTGGATAGTTGTGCAAATGATCCAGCAGACGACAGGGATTGAGCAGGCAGTGATGAGGGATTCATTTGCCTTCACATATGTATAAGCCTTCTTGTGAAGTTCCTCATTTTGAAAATAATACTTCCGGAAGTACTCCTCCACCCCCTTTTCTGAAAATCCCACAATCTCAGAGAAACGCTGAGGTCCTTTGAGCAGATTACTGAGTGTGTCCGTAGCTGTAGATCTGGAGGAGACCAGCAGGAAAGACTCTGGCAGGATTCGACCCCTCAGCAGGGCACAAAGAGTGTCCACAGGTCGGGCTTTCTGAAGCAGATCAGTGTGTGCTGACGTGTCATTAATGTCCTGTGGGAGTTTCAGCTCATCAAATCCATCAATGACCACAAGCACCTTCTCTGGCGACTGCTGTAAAATCTGTGAGATCTCATCTGATGTTAAACTACAACTGCAGCTCAAGATCTCCACCAAACTCTTCTCGCCTGGAATGCGATTTATTTCTTTACACTTTAAGTGGAACACAATATCAAACCGCCCTTTGTAGAGGTCACCAGATGCCCAGTCCATCATGATCTTCTGCACAGTGAAAGATTTCCCGTTTCCAGAATTTCCCTGCAGTATCACAGAACTGGGACTGATCCCGCTGTCATCTGGGTCGAACAGAGAGCTGAGCTGGACAGAGTCTCCACTGCTCCTGGAGCTGAGGACCTGCTGGAAGCTCTCTCCACTGGAGCGGATCTCTTCTTCTCGCTCTATTCGATCTCTATGTTTCTGAAGGATCAGAGGTTGTGTGAAGCGCTCAGACAGCAGCATATGTTCACCAGGCAGTGAGTTATACTCAGTCACATACTGATACTCGCTGCAGATCCGCTTCATATATTTGTCAATCACTGGGCTGATTTCTGTAGAAACGGTCAATGTTCAAAGAGTTACATTGAGATGGATGGAGTGCAATATTTAAAACATATTATTATAAAATTCATCAGTCACCTGAGAAATGTGTTTTTTTAAAGCGTTTGTGGTGTCCTGTGGAGCCTGTAGAACATTAGACACACTTGATTAACACATTAATTGATTTATTAATTTATATATTGATTAAGGCATTTCACATATATTTTCAAACATTTTACATCAATCTATCAAAAAAAGAAGCAATTTTCTACTTCCAGTTTGAAAAGCAAAGACTCTCAGACTCCCAGCTGATCCACATCTACCTATAGGAATATGATGCGCATCACTGTTTTCATATATAAGCTCCAGTATTATCAGCAGCTGTCGCGTTTCTCAGGAGCGAGTTACCCTCCTCCCTCCCCAGCTCCACCTCTCAGGATTTGGCATTCTGATTCCCCTTTGAGTCAGACTAAGTTCTCAAATTATGTTGTACATTAAAATATTGACATTAATGATATCTGCAATACATTCATATTGGTTCTGTTCTGTTTACCCTAAAGGGTGTTATTGCTGCTCTCCTGCTCTTATCCATGCTAGGCTGCCCAGAACAGAACCAGACCACCAATCCCAAATACATGCTAATTGTCAATCGTTTTTGACGATAGTGGTCCTGACAGAAATAAGTTAACAAGATGGAAAGTTAAGACAAAATATTTAAGGTTTCTACAAGAGCTTCTGCAATTTGTGCAATGCCTGTTAAAGTACATATTTTAATAGTACATATCTCAGTACCTACTGTAGGTCTAGACACATGTGGTATAATAGCCAGAATTACTTACTTAAGTCTCTAAACAGAGGTGGCTCGTGGATTTCCAGTCTAGAATAAAAGGCAGACTTAACCTTGTCTCCTCCAGAGTGCAACACTTTATAAAACTCTCTCATTTTCTCCTGGTTAGTAACTGCTGCTTCAATCTTACAGTACGCCTCATATTCCAGCATGCCACGGGACTGCAACTCATCCGCTATCGGCATCACCGTATTTACTCTCTGGACAAGTTTCGGCCAGTGTGCGTCCACAAACCGAGCACCTGGTAGAGAGATAATAACATGATAACTGCTCACAAGGAAGAACGTGATTTCAAAAGATTGAAGAACGGCATATTCTATAGTGTAGCAAGTACTTATTTGGGCCACTTCAATAATTTCATAATCAGTGTAACGCAGATTTTTTTTTCATATGACTATCTCTGCTTTTACTGTGGTAACTACTTACGCTCTGAGTCTTGGTCCATGGTGTCTCATAAGTGTCTATGACGTGTTGTAGAGAGCTGTCTTAAGTTGTCCTCTAGGAGATGAAACATAATGCACATAGTGTGAGATGGTTGAAGAGAGCTTTTGTGTCTCATGGTTAAAGATTACACTATTGGTATGCAGTAAATTAAGTGGCATGTACAAACATTAATCTAACATGCACAACCCAAATTTGGCCATTACTGAATATACAGTCACAAAACAAAATGGTAGAGACATAGGAGGTTGATTAATTTTCTCTGATAAATAAATGTATCAGTCAACTTCTGCTTTTGACTCAGTATTGTCAAATTTCATATTGTATAGTTCTGTCATGACATGGCATGATAATGGATATATGTAGAGATATAGTGCAGGCTCCAGTCCCTGACCAGAACCCAGCGGTTAAAACACTGACAAAAATAAACCTAAGTCTGACCCAAATATTGAATATCACAATTCACTCTAAAAAATAATTCAGTAGCTTAGTAAATATCACAGTAATAGTTAACTTAATAAAATCTCTGAACATCATTTACTTGATAGTTTGAGTTGAACATACAAAAATAATTAACTAAATCCAACAGTTAATTTTGTCTAAAATTTTCAGTTATATTTAAGTTTTTTCCACTAAAAGAATTTAATATTTGACTAACCAATTATTTATTTAAAATATACTTAATCTATTTGTGAAATTTCCATCAAAATATTTTGAGAATGGATAATTAAACTGATCTGTTTCTATTGGACTATTGCAATTCTTTATATTATGGAATAAATTCAACTACTCTAATACGTCTTCAAATAGTCCAAAATGCAGCAGCGAGACTTTTAAAAGGCATTCGCAAACGGGAACATATTACCCCGATTTTAGCATCCCTCCACTGGTTGCCGGTTCGCTTTAGGGTTGATTTTAAAATTCTTCTATTTGTCTATAAGTGCCTAAATAACCTTGCTCCTCTCTATCTGTCTGAGCTCTTAGAGCATTACAATCCTTCCAGAGTTCTTAGGTCAGGCACACAGAAACTTTTATCTATACCACGGTACAGGTTAAAACACAGAGGTCAACGTGCCTTTGCCATTGCAGGCCCGACATTATGGAATAGCTTGCCTATTCACGTTCGTTCTGCACCTGACTTGTCAGTTTTCAAGTCACGCTTGAAAACACATTTTTACTCAATTGCTTTCAATAACCTGTAATTTGTTTTTAAATTTCCTTTTCTCTGTCTGTTGTGTTATATTATACTGCCTTGTAAAGCACATTGGACAGCCTGTCTGTATAAATGGTGCTATATAAATAAATTTTGACTTGACTTGACTTGACTTGTTTCAAAAACCACAAATATTACTTTATTCAAATCAATATTATTCATATTTAACACATACATAAGAAATTGAGTAAGTTTACTCAATTAAAACAATGCGCCCCTCCCCCACCCCCTGGTACTGGTATCATGTACCGGTGGTTGTATGGAATATTTTTTACAAAGGTTTAAAGGAAATGAAAAAGTTAATATTACCCATAAATAAAAACAGTTGATATTAGCCTACTCATATATTGTTTTTTTAAATGTTGTTCCCCAATTACCGTAATTCTACTTAATTTTATTTGTTAATGTACCAAATGCAGTTACTCAGATCTACTTATTTTTTTTACTTACATTTACTCAGTTCATACAGTGTATGCAATTTATTTCACTGCTTTCAAATTAAATCAATATTTTTAAGTGCAAAAATGTTTCACCAAAAAAATTTAGTAAACCATGGTTAAACTTTTTAGAGTGTTGTTACCATCTATTTGCATTAGTTTATATCCAGCTGGTCACTTTTATGCATTCATTATGCAGTGAAGTTGCATATTTAAAGCTAGAGACGCAAGATAACAAACTGATATGTTTATACAGCCGACAGAAACATACAAACAAATCAGAAAAGCATTCGATTTCAGTTCTTTTTCCATCATCACTTTAATACATTTTGTTATTTTGATTAGATAATCATCAAGTGTTATAAAATAGTAACATACTATTTATGTCATTTCAATGCTCTGGCATTGTAGATATTTAAAGTTGGCCATCTTTAAGCATAACTGTTTGGATTTATATGAAATGATAACAATTACAATAAAATCCCATATTACAATAATTAACCATAGTTAATACACTATGAACTAACATGAACGATCATGGTACAATTGTATTGCTCAAATATTAATACATGCTGTAAAAATGTATATTGCATAGTGCACATAGTTCATGTAAGCTAGCTAATAAATCCTTGTTAACAAATTGGACTTGCAAAGTGTTATAGCTAAATAAACACACATTTGACATAATATTTTAATGTTTCGATTATTTTGCCATTAGATGGCAAATGCTTTGAAGAAAGTACCAGTGTGGGAGTATTTTACGGAAGTATTGCCAGGGAAAGCACAGTGTAATATCTGTGACAAAATAATCAGCATGTGAGAATCAACATCTACAGGTAAAAATACTACGAACATGTGGAGTCATGTGAAGCACATACATCCAGAAGTCCATGAAGAGGCTCGAGGAAAAAGGGGAGAAAGATCCTTCTCAGCCATCAGTGTCTCAACTGTTTGAAAGCAAGACAGGGTGGAAGGATACAGATCCAAGGTCTATCAAAATTGATGTCGCCATCACTGAAATGATTGCCGCTGACAACCAACCATTTTCAGTGGTTACAGACCTTGGATTTAAAGGTCCCCTGACATGAAATTTTCACTTTCTGAGGTTTTTTAACATTAATATTAGTTCCCCTAGCCTGTATTTGGTCACCTCGTGTCTAGAATTTACAATCGGTGTAAACCGAGCTTTGGCTATTTTTCTCTTCTCTGCAGCTCAGACGCGCTGATCTTGAATCTCCCCATTATGACGTCATAATGTGGAAAGGTTACCTCCCCTTTCTCTGCTTTGCCCGCCCGGAGAATTTGGCTCGCCCATGAGAAAACGAGCTAGGAACAGGAAGTACGAACGCGCCGGCGCGATTTTAGTTTTTCCTAGAGAAATAGCTTTGAGATTTGAGTTTTTCCTCGAGAGATATCATGGCTTGCAAACGAGCAAAGCATGGCAGTTGATCAGTGTTCGGATGTACAAATGAACACAAAAGTATTTTTTAGTTCCTTCATCCGAGCCTCTGAAGAAACAATGGGTTAATTTTATTTTCTCTGGAAATGCGCCGACACAACTTCCCAAAGTTTTGTATGGTCCAAACATTTCACAGACGGCTGTTTCCTCAACTCGATGAACGTCTGAAAATAAATCGATCGAGCTACCAAGCAAAATTTCTGATGTGTAGCCTAATTGTTCAAGTCTCAGACAGGTAAGTTAATCTTTCTCTCAAAATCGTTCAATACTGTTTATGCATCAGTAAGTCAAGCCAGTGACTAAAATATCAACTTCACATCGTTTCTTTTAGTAGGATGAAAATAATCTTATTTAAATTCTGAACAAATTATACAGAAAGCGATCAAAGAACAATCTTTCCACACAGCGCGAGTTTATCTGGACAACTCGTTATGAACTCAATGACGAACGTTACACTGCACAACGAAGCTCTTACTGTTTGTACATCATCGTGTTTGCATTGGTGAAAGCATTACAGAGAGTGCAGAAACTGCGTTGCAAAGATAAGATCTTCATTCTAGCAATCAATAGACTGTCATCTGCTTGCTCAATGCTCATCACGGTAACATTTTATGTGATGGGAATAGATCTAAATACTTTAAAAACTTCTCACGATTCGTTAATCTCGATAGCTGTAATAGTAAAAACGTATAATAGCTGTAGTAAAAGTATTCGAGAAAGTTTCGCATGTAATAGCTATTTCATATGCAAGCATGTCAGCCAATCACAGCAGTGGCTGGCTACACTGAATCCCACAGCAGACGCCCCTTCAAACAGAGTGTTCAAATCAGAGGCTAAAATCAGGCTAGGAAAATTGCCTTTTATTTCTAAATTATGACTATTTTTGATCTAAAAAACATACTAACATTATAAGGGCAACCCAGGAAACATTATAAAATAATAAAATAACCCCATGTCAGGGGACCTTGAAGAGGTTCATGTCCTTTATGGAACCGGATTAAAAATGAGAAGTTCTACAGAACAAAGATGCTTGAAGAAACATATTCCAGAGTTTTGACAAAAGTGAAAAGTGTAGTGACGAAGTCATGAATTATGTGGCTGTTGTTCCTTTTTTTGGCCATGTGTGGTCCTCAGTGTTCTTTTTTTGTTGTTGTTGTTTTATGCCTGCCACATGTTCTCATTATTGATTTATTAGTTTCACCTGAACCTTGTTAAGCTGCCTATTTAAACCCCCTTTTTTCTTGAGTTCTTTGCTCAAAACCATCAGCATGGCCAGCTATCATGAGATACCTTAAAGAAACAGACTTATTTGATCGAATTTAAGAATAACTAAGAATATATGTATAGGTTTTTTTTTGTTTTTTTTTAGTAGAAATCCGCATTGAAGCTCCACACCCCAAACAGTTGGTGGCGGTAATGCACTAAATTGGTATGCCAACCGCCAATAAAAGAAGAAGAAGAAGAGTTCTTTGCTCAGTCTTGAGTTGACACTGGTGCAGTCTTGTTTGACTATACCTGTCTGTGAGTTATTATTCAGAGTATTTTTGTTTGTTACCGACCTGTACATGCCTGTTTTTTGGATTATGAGTTTTGAGTTTCTGACTGAGATAGTGGGCTCTGACCTTTGCCTGGATTATTACTTTTTGTGTTTGCCATTCCTTGTTGGATACTTTTGCCCTGCTTTTCAAGTAAAGCCCTTGAACTGAGTTATTGTCTCTGCCTCTGCATTTTGAGTCAAATACACCACATTGTGGCACCAAGGTAGTGCTTTGCCCTGGTACACAGGAGACCCGGGTTAGATTCCCAGTCGGACGTAACAGACGAAGGACAAGGCCCCATTCATGGCCTTCACAACTGACTGTTGGTCTGGAACTACAGGGTCCCTGATGAGCCGAACTGGGCATTTAATTTCTGAGGACTGGTCTAGAAAGCAAGTGGTGATAAATGTCAAGCCCATGACTGGATCACACACAGCCAGTTATATTCAAGAAACCTTCCTGAACATGTTAGAATATTTGGATATTGTAACACACCGTGTTGTTCTTGTCCTAAGAGATGCGGGAGCAAACATGGTAAAATGAATGAACCTGGCTGAACTTCCTGATTTAAGCTGCACTGCTCACACCCTTCAGCTCATTATCAATGATAGACTATCTTGTCAGAGAGCTGTCCTCAACATTATTGCCATATTAAAAAGCAGTGCAACTCACTTTGGCCACTCTGTATTGGCCAAACAGAGGCTAAGAACCATTCAGGAGGAGCTGGGTGTCCCAAAGCACAACATCATCCAGGCCGTCCAGACTCGATGTAACTCAACACTTCATATGCTCCAAAAAGAATGTATGAACAGAGACGGGCACTGAATGTGTACGCTAGTGAACATGGGCATATCAGTGGCTTATCTGCCACACAGTGGGACATTGTCAGTAACCTTATTGACACACTGGTTCCCATAGAAGAAGTCACAATGGAGATGAGCAACTCTGAGTCTTCAGCAAGATGCATTATCCCCAGTGTGTCTGTTCTGATGTGGCGCTCAGATGACGCTAGAAAACCACACAGTGATCGTGACCGTGTTCTCAATTTTGTGTCAACCGAATAAAAAATCTTGTGTTTATCTGAAGAAAGTAAGTCAAGGGGACGGCATGAGGGCGAGTAAATGATGGAAAATGTGTCCTTTCCGACCCTGATGTGTGAACTGAAAGTAAATGTGGCTTGAAAAAACCCAACAACATTCAATATCTTCATATGAACTGGCAAGCAGTCTGGCTGGATCTGAAGCCGCTGGTCTCATTCTTCACGACACACACATCTAACGCCGGCTCTAATGATGAGCTGGGGTCTCCTTTATAAACCTGGCCACAAAGGTTGTGATCTATTAAAAACAAATTTGACGGGACTGTAATACTTGTAATAATCAAATACAGCATTTTCTGACCACTAATAAGACTATACAGTTCACCATTGCAGACTACACTGTGACAGATAAAAAATAAACCTGAAAACAAGATACAAACTCTGCTCACACACACAACCATGCCATAGAAACTCACACAGGAAAATGTGGCCGTCACAGGAAGAAAGATCTACACTGTGACACAACAAACATGTGTTGTAGCTGCACAAATACACACAAATACAAGAAAACACACATACAATAACTGCTCTTCTTATTAGGAGAATGCAAGAATATGGATTACTCTTTTTTTAAATTTGTAGTATTTCCATTTTTCTTTAGGTGAAACTTCCTTTTTTACACTGTATTCTGTCTATTCTATCTGTATGTAAATCAGCTGTAAATGCTGTGAGGAAATATAAATCTATAGTGTGAGAATTTGTCATGCTAATAAAACACAAATCTTAAACAATCGAGGTGAGAGTTTGATTATTCCCTCAGCTCTTCCTGATGTACGGTGTACATTTTAGGACATCCTCAGACATATGAAAACAAGGCATCATGCCTCAGACTAAAAGGCTTCAGTCATTGACAAAACGGCATCGCGCCTCAGACTGAAAAGCTTCAGGTCTCAGGAAAAACAATGTCAGGTGTCAGGTCTCATACAATTAGGCATCAGAAGAAACAGCCTAAGACAAAAAAGCATCAGACTAAAAGGCATCGGACGAAACGGCATCAGACAAAACGGCCTCAGACTAAAAGGCATCAGACAAAACAGCCTCAGACTAAAAGGCATCAGACAAAACAGCCTCAGACAAAAAGGCATCAGACAAAACAGCCTCAGACAAAAAGACATCAGACTAAAAGGCATCAGACAAAACAGCCTCAGACTAAACGGCATCAGACTAAAAGGCATCGGGCGAAACGGACTCAGGTGGAGTTTAGAGGTTCGCATTGCCCCGCCCCATGTGACGTCACGTCGTTATTTTTCGACATAATATCTGTTATTTCGATATAATAATCTCGTTATTTCGACATAATAACTTGCTATTTATAATGGTTTTCTATGGGAGGAAAATGCTAAACGTTCAATCAAATGCGTTGCGTTCATATTCTGGGCCCATCTGATTTTTTGTAGTATAGCCTTTATTATGATATTAGTATCAACTAAAATCAAATATGATTTTAGTTTCAACAAAATAATAATTTTAGTATCAACTATCAACTATAGTGTCAACTTCCCACGACTTACCCTATAACATTTACATTACATTTACATTTAGTCACTTAGCAGACGCCTTTGTCCAAGCAAGCGAGTCATCGTGGAGAGGCAAAAACAACACAAGTACTCAAAATACAAAGTTCAGGCATTGCTCAGAGTAGCAGAAGCCAGACAAGGGAGGATTAAAAGGAAACAATTTGTTTTTTATTTTTTTATGAGGTTAAGTGCTCACAGAAGAGATGAGTTTTCAGCTGTCTTTTGAATGTTGTCAGGGATTCTGCATTCCGGATAAAGGTGGGGATAAAATAAATATAAATAATAGTTCAAAGTAATATGCCTTTACTGAACCAGTCAGTTTAGAATCACTCGTAACTCAGGATGGGAAATGAGAGCGGATGTTGTTCGTTAACAAGAAATTATTAAAGTTATGGCATGAAACGGAAGTTGTTATTGTGATGTTTGTGGAAGTGAAACGGCTTCTCAGATGAGAAAAAATTGTGGTGCGGGACTTGATTTTGTTGATTTTAGGTGTGGTCGTAACGTTATCATGACATTTTCATTCAATACTTTATGTAGCTACTACTTAATACAGCGTCTGTTTGTACAAGAATAAAGTGATAAACACAACATAAGCCTATAGTATTTGAATACCAATGTATGGGTCTATGTTTTTAACCAGTTTTATTTTGCTAAAGATGACACAATATAACATTGCGATTCGTGACTACATGCCTGAAATTAGTTTTTACTGTTATAAAAATACAGATTTGTTAGATTCGCAGCGCTGAATTAAAGGGACACCAGGCAGGAATCCCATTTTTGTCAAACAGCGACCCCTAGAGTCGCTGTGGAGTACTTGTATTTAACGTTACTGTCGTAAATAGGCTACCACTGACATGGCGTGTTACATAGTATACAATAGTACATTGTGTTTAATTTGTCGTTTAATGGGATCTAATATATGTTGTTAGTGGTGAGAATTTTGACGTGATTAAATACATAGATCTGACAATGTACTTTAATGGTCCAGAGGCAGAACTTTTGCCAAGTGTGTCAGAGGTTCTGGGTTCTAATCCGTACTAGTAGTATAGTTTATTTTCCTCATCAAAACCGATTGTTTATTAGTGGTTGTATTTCAAGCAGGGACACGTTTTTTGTGCATTAGGTTTTGTGATTTCACCGTAACAAATATAGAGTCTCTCCGCAACGGATTGAGGCGCGCGTTTGTGTGAAGACTGTGCACGTCACAACAGAACACTGTATCCGCGCCACTGATCGCAGCGGCAACAAGCACTTTGTCTTTGGTCACTTGATTTCAAAAACAACACATTTCAGATCGCCTCTTATTTAACAAACGAACGAAATGAATGCTCTACTAGAGTTACCTGGAGATGTTTTATTTGTTTGTATTGGTACATCCGTGCCACGAGATGTTTCAATGGGGACATATAACACCCGCAAATTACGCCTATGCTCGTGTCTGACTCCTCGCTCGGTCAGTCTGCCGTTTCCTCTTTCTCTGTTCCTCCGACAATGCTTTCTGCATCTTATATGCCGGCTCAGCCATGACGATAGTGTGACAAACTCCATCCCTCTCTACCTTCCTGGATGGGGGCGTGTATGTGTGCAGTGCCGTAAAGGAATATGTTACATCGCGAGAGCTGATATCATGCGATACTTCCTGACGCTGAAGCCGGCGGCCCGCCGCACCAAAGTTGCAAGTGAGATTTTTCCGCTCACAGGCACCAGGGGGGGGCGAGACGGCCACCATTCAACCCGAAAGAAGTCATATAACCATTTCAATAACTCTGAAGCTGTTCAGTTAAGCTAAAAAAACTGCATAGAATCCCTTTAAGTCGAACATGCCTATTGTCCTATTTGTTGCTGATCTCACGTGACGTCACGTGAGTGACAGGTTGCTCTCACATCAAGAAACAAGAATTGAGATTTCATGGTGACTTTCAGTAAATAAATCAATCACTCATAACACACACAAAAAATTGCCGCTTACTGGCACATATCGTTTCTTCTCATGAATCAATCTTTTTGATGAATAGATTAAACAGAATCTATATCCAATACTCAGTAGCAAAAAATAGTAACAATAATAAAACACATTATGCGGCGCGTCTAATCGCGGTTTTGAAAAACAATAACAATATCGATCGTGTAAGTGAGAAACTCATCTCGTGACTGCGAGGCTTCATTTCAGAAAAGTGATCAATAAGTTACGGTCCAGTCTTGTTCTTACCTTCAGTGAAGTCGGCATAGTATTCACGGTGAAGATATCAAGGCTTTGTCACGAATATTTATTTGTAACATTCATTTATACACTAGAGATCGAAAGTAGCCTAGTTTGTGGACACGCCTTTCCTGAACTCTTCTGAACTTCCGTCCTTTTTATAAGACAGCCCAGAATGCTAGTTTCGTTATGTAATTTCGTTAGTTTTGTTTTCGATATTCCTCCTCACACATGTAGAGACAAACGGCGAAGGATCATCTCTCCAAAATAGTATCGCTGTAAAACGTGAAAGGCTGATAATATTCAACAAGTTTTTTCTACCGCATTTATATGGAGGTAGTTTTGTTTCTTTATTATTCAATCAAAAAAAATATTTTCAATTAAAAAAACCTTCACTTCAATAAAAGAAAAACTTTTCAATCAAAGAAAAAAAGTATTTGAATCCAAAAGTATATTTGAGACTCAAAAAAATGAATTTGAACACTGCTTTTCTTTGATTGAAAATGTTTTCTTTGATAGAAGTCAGTTTTGTTTTGTTTAAAGCAACCTTTTTAATTGAAGTAACATTGTTTTTTGATTGGACCATATAATAGGTAGGACATTTGTGTCTTTATCATTCAATCAAAAAAGAAGTTGCTTCAAACAAACAAACAACAGAATCAATAAAAAAGTCACTTCAATGAAAAGATAAACATTTTCAAATATAGAAAATCGTTTTTGAATGCAAATAAAATATTTGAGACTCCAAAAATTGCATTTGAACACTTTTTTTTTATTGAAAATGTTCTCTTTGATTGAAGTAATCTTTTTTGTGTTTGGGCCATACATGGGTAGGACATTTGTGTCTTAATCATTCAATTCCAAAGAAGTTGTTTCAATCAAAAAAAATATTTTCAATCAAAGAAAAAACTATTCAAATGCAAAAAAATTACCCCGTGAATAAAAAAAGTATTGAAGATAATGTGTTTTTTCGTTGTTGTTTTTTATTTTATTTGAAGTGAAAAAAATTTAGAAGTTCAAATTGTTTTGATTGAATCATTTTTTTTTAAGTGAAAAAAGTTTTGAAGTTCAAATTTTTTAAATTGAATCATTTTGACACAAACGTTCCGCAGTGGGCGGGTGCTTCTCTATTGGTCAGACATGTTTGATTGACAAGTGTCTACACCAACGACATCTTTCTGACAAAGAAGTCATGTTCGCCACTCGCCAGCAAGCTTTTTGCCAGCAAGTGGAGGGAGTGGAACTTCACGTTGAGGAATTTTTGTGATGGTGTTAGGTTAGATATCTAAATATATTCAGACAGGATAGCAGTGCGCGAACGGCTAGTTGATAACGGCTAGTTGTTCACTAAATGTTTCATCAGGTGTGATCCGCCGAATCAGCGTTTGATTGACACGGTCGGAAACAGACCACACAATCGCACATCTGTATAAAAGTGAAATCAACGACTATTGACCTCGTGGGTTTTTGTGAGAGGAGTTTGATTTTGAGATAGCGGATTTTTGGTGATATAGTGACATTTATAGTGCGATTTGTTTAGTTATATTTAGGCTTACATTTAAATTTACACAACACATTGACTGATAGGCTAGAGACACAGAGTATACATATAGTGACACATTAATAGATACATAGATATAAATATATATAGACAGCTAGATTAATAGATAGATAGATGGATAGATAGATAGATAGATAGATAGATAGATAGATAGATAGATAGATAGATAGATAGATAGATAGATAGATGGATTAAAGATAGCCTACAAATATAAATACATAGATTATAGATACATTTATAGATGCATGTCTAAATACATATATTATACTTACATATTATATCTAAATGATAGATTGTAGATACATATATCTAATTACATAGATAGATTAGAGATACATATCTAGATAGATTTGGATAGATAGATAAAATGGAGGCTCCCCAGAAGAGATGCCGTATATCTGTGGTGTGGGAGCATTTCCATTTAGAAACCCCAAATAAAGTGAGATGTGTGTATTGTGATCGGCAGCTCGCCTACTGCAACAATACATCATCCATGATGCGCCATTTGAGGAGCACTCATCCTGCCATTTTGCAGGGTGCAGAGGATGGCATTCCCCCTGTACCTAGGCCTGCTACTGACAGTGCTGGGCCATCTAAACAAGGTATGCATAGATGTATCCATCACCATCACCATCATCACCATCACCATCAACACCAGTAGAAACACAGGGCATTTTATGGGAACTTTTTGATACTCGTATCCATCAAACCCAGAAGATACACAATGATACAGCTGATGCCACAGTGGAAGTGAAAAAATACATCAACGATGCGTATTTGCCCAGAACTCATGATCCACTAACTTACTGGAAAGAGAGAGCAGTAATCTTTCCTCATTTGTATGTCCTAGCTAAAAATATCTTTGCATGCCAACAACAAGTGTCCCTTGTGAGAAGATTTTTTTAAAGGCTGGAGAAATTATCTGTAAAAAAAAGAAGTAGGCGAAGTCCTTCTACAGCAGAAAAATTAATATTTTTGAATAAAAATATGTAAAAAAGTGAGACATTGTGGCTTGATTTATTTTATTAATATTCATTTTGCAGGACCAAAATAACATTATGCACAGGGAGGAGCCTATAGGTTACAAGATTCACATAATGGAAAAGTACAATAATAAAAAAACAACAAATTTTCATGGCTCGTCAAGGTTGTTTCAGATCAACACCTGCAAGTGAGGAGTCACCGTTGAGACGGGTGTCGGATTGATTCGAAGCCTCGAAAAAATATGGACCATTTGGTTCAACTGTTTCATTGCTTCACGAAGCCTCGATCTGCCCATCACTAGCAAATATTGCGCGTGCATGTTGCTAACTCGCAACAGCTGCGCTCTCACTAAAGGGGAACTACGGCAACCGTGGAAGCTCAAACAAGTCGATCTACTCTTTTTGAGATAGTGTGTGCAGTGTGCACTCATTAGACTAACTGATATCAGTTTATGGATACGTATTTATGGATGGATAGATAGATTGATAGATAGAATTAATGCACACATATAGATAAAGAAATAAATAACAGATTGTTTAACTTGATGTATGATTGTGTATTTATTGTCATTTTCAGCAATAGACAGCTAAATACAAAATATGGAACAGATTATTCAATTCCTGAAAATAATCATGACCACAACTGCGTACATCACTTGGTTTTAGGGTGCTAGGTGCAAGATTGACTATAAACCAAAATTATAAATAATTGGAAAACTCATTTGATCATCAGTTCACTACCCCCTGTGCTTGGCCGCTGCAAGGCTCACAGAGATAGATCTGTAGCTTCAGGAAAATGAACTTCACGGCTGCTCCCTCCACTTGCTGGCAAAAAGCTTGCTGGCGAGTGGCGAACATGACTTCTTTGTCAGAAAGATGTCGTTGGTGTAGACACTTGTCAATCAAACATGTCTGACCAATAGAGAAGCACCCGCCCACTGCGGAACGTTTGTGTCAAAATGATTCAATCAAAAAAATCTGAACTTCAAAACTTTTTGCACTTCAAAATAAAAAGTGATTCAAACGAAAAAATCTGAACTTCAAAACTTTTTTCACTTAAAAAAAAATGATTCAATCAAAACAATTTGAACTTCAAATTTTTTTTTCACTTCAAATAATAAAAAAACAACAACGAAAAAACACATTCTCTTCAATACTTTTTTATTCACGGGGTAATTTTTTTTTTGCATTTGAATAGATTTTCTTTGATTGAAAATATTTTTTTTTTGATTGAAACAACTTTTTTGGAATTGAATGATTAAGACACAAATGTCCTACCCATGTATGGCCCAAACACAAAAAAGATTACTTCAATCAAAGAGAACATTTTCAATAAAAAAAAGTGTTCAAATGCAATTTTTGGAGTCTCAAATATTTTATTTGCATTCAAAAACGATTTTCTATATTTGAAAATGTTTATCTTTTCATTGAAGTGACTTTTTTATTGATTCTGTTGTTTGTTTGTTTGAAGCAACTTCTTTTTTGATTGAATGATAAAGACACAAATGTCCTACCTATTATATGGTCCAATCAAAAAACAATGTTACTTCAATTAAAAAGGTTGCTTTAAACAAAACAAAACTGACTTCTATCAAAGAAAATATTTTTAATCAAAGAAAAGCAGTTTTCAAATTCATTTTTTTGAGTCTCAAATATATTTTTGGATTCAAATACTTTTTTTCTTTGATTGAAAAGTTTTTCTTTTATTGAAGTGAAGGTTTTTTTAATTGAAAATATATTTTTTGATTGAATAATAAAGAAACAAAACTACCTTCATACATTTATAGATAGGGCCTATTCAAAAGCCGTTGCAATGAGAGTTAAAAGACGCGCCAGATGATAGACTCTTTATTCCTAAACTATCAGTATCTATCTGTCTATCTATCTATCTATCTATATATAGGCCTATCTTTCTTTCTTTTTTCTTTCTTTTTATGTAATATTTCTTTCTTTTTTTCTTTCTTTTTATGTAATATTTCTTTCTTTTTTTCTTTCTTTTTATGTAATATGTCTTTCTTTCATTCATTCTTTCTAACATATCTATCTATCTATCTATCTATCTATCTATCTCTGTTTCTTTTTATCTAATCTTTATTTCTTTCTTTCTATCTAATATTTCTTTCTTTCTATCTAATATTTCTTTCTATCTTTCTATCTATCAATCTATCTATATCTCTGCGAGAGACGATATAAGATGCCATACTTCGAGAGTTTTTGTAGGGGAGAGCGGGGGCGAAAGTACCATTTTTCAGAAAAACATCTTTTTAAAATATATTGTTTTAGACAGAGCTATATTTTTGCTGTGGTCAATAACTCACAAGTATGGTCTATCAATACCAGGTGGTATTTTGTACAAATGTCGACTGACTTAAGTATAATTTCACTTAGAACATAAGTTGCATATTGTTACTTTCGACCCCGTAAGTAGGGACGAAAGTAACACACAGGTGGGTCAAAAGTAACAGAACAATACAAGCTAGATTTTTTTGTGTTACTCTTGTTTTCATCAAATATACCTGACTTTGTTAATATGTAACTGCAAACATATTTTGTCCTTTAGCTTTGCAAAAAAAAAAATTAAATTACATTTTCATTTTAAATTTCAGTTTCATCAAATGTTTAAAAAATAAGACAGTACACACTTGATTTGATTAGAATATCTTTTTATTGGCAATTTCAAACCATTTTATAAAACATTCAACCGTATGAACAATATGAAAATTTAACGAAATTAGCATAAAATAATCAAAATCATATGGATGGAAACACTGCATTTCATTGGTGGAGGTGGAAAAGATTTGGTCTGTATGTAAGGTATGTATGGCTAACCTAAATGTGAGAGATAAAATGTGAGGGTGACATACCGAAATCAGCTGTTCCTCAACGTTCCTCTAGTGAAACCTAGAAACAAAACCAGCAAAGAAATAACACCATAACTAACCAAGCAAAAAAGAACATAAAAAAGGCATTAGCCTTAGTTGTGACAGATATAATGTTCTGCACCCTCAGTGCATGCTTCATGTGACCAGAGCTGAATTAGACCTCTGTCTGTCTTTCTGACCCTCACTCATGGCATATTCTGTTGGTATAATATGACATAAACATTTTTTAATACACTCTGCAACACAGAGAAAATCACCTCATTAGCATACTTTCGTCCCGACTGGAACTCCTGACATTTAAATCCGAATTACTTGTATACTGAAAAACTCTGACAAGGCAAACTTGTCTGTGTGTGTTGCAGCACTAAATAACCCGTGGATTGATCATTAATGCGACACATGAAAAGAGAAAAACAACTTGTAAATAGAAAAGAAGGACCGCTTCAGTACTTACCGTACTCGAAAACAGCTTTCCGGACCTATCGGCGGGAAACGATGATGAAATCACGTGATATTTAGCGGCTCCGTCACTGGCTGCGTGCTGAATCGAGATACCCCTCGCTGCAGACTAGAGGCTTGTTCGACTTGAACCAGCGTTGCACAGACCGATCGGTTGATGACATCAAAGTACCGCGAGAGCGATTCAAAAGCATAAGGAGCCGTCTGCTCTCTAATCGCTCTCGCGGTACTCTGATGTCATCAACCGATCGGTCTGTGCAGCGCCGGTTCAAGTCGAACAAGCCTTATAGCGCGGTGACGTCACGTCTCTACGTCACGTATGTACGTGACGTATGTGTTACCACGCATGCGCAAAGTATGACTATCGTCATATAATACGCATGTGCGCACGCGCGCGCGCGCAGTTTGTTTCAATCACTTCCGGCGAGAGATTCGATGGCAGCTTTATTTATGCTGTTTTAACAATTGTGCTTTTGTGTTAACGGCTTTTAATTCTAAGAGATGTCATAGAGCATCAATGTTTTAGATTTAAAAAAAAAGTTATGACATGTTTTATGATATAAATTTGCATTAAAAATGACAGGGTTTCAGCGAGTCTTAAAATGATATGTAAAAGTCTTAATTCGCCTTTAAACAGATTAAGGCTTGAAAGATGTCTTCAAATAGAGCAGAAAGACTTACATTAATGAGGTCATGTAGTTGATTTTTGCATGCATTGCAAAATAAGTGTTGTCCCCATTATCAGATCATACTATAAAAGTTACATTCCGGAATGCAGTGCATGTACTGTAAGTTATGTTAAATAAATTTGTGGTAAAATAAATTAAAAAGTAGGGTAATGGAGTTGAACATTTGTATTTTGCTAAAATAAAACTAATTGTGATTCTCCTTTGTTTTTTTGTTTTGTTTTTATCATTTAGAAAGCATATTAATGTATTGAGTTCCCTGCAATTTATTCAAGAAATTTACCTTACTCTTATAAAGGTGTTTGAGACCTGGGTCTAAAAATCAAGGGAGTTTTACAGTGTTGTCACTGTGCTGTCTGTACAATCTATCCATCTATCTGTCTGTTCTTCCTATCTATCTGTCTGTCTATCCATTTATATCAAAACGTTCTGCTTGAAAACTACTTCAAGCTTTTAAAACTATTTCAATCTTTCAGTTTGTCTTGACAAACTTTTTTTTTAACTAGTTTATGTTGTTCATAAACAAAGTAAGTCTCTTAGGTACTTTACAGACAAAGCCAATAACACTCAAACATATCTTTGTCTAACATCTTCCTGTAATATGTTTAAAATATTTTGAAAAATAAATTTCTTTGAGTATGTACTATGTTAATGCCTTTCTTCAAAATGATTCAATATTGTTTTTTCTGCATTTTATCTAAATTAGGTGTTGTGAACTGGAGTGCATTTTCCAGACAATATAAGCAAGGTTTCCCAGTGCCGTACTCAATGACTCAGGGCTTGCACTGCAATATACAAGGACTGCCCACCTGGGTAGGTGATGGCAGAAGCAGAGTCCTGCGTGGATTTTATTCTGATAAGGAGGTTGAGGGCTATTGCTCAGTTGTTTTTTCAATGAAGGAGGGGAATTTCAAGCAGAGTAGTGTGTGTGTGTGTGTGTGTGTGTGTGTGTGTGTGTGTGTGTGTGTGTGTGTGTGTGTGTGTGTGTGTGTGTGTGTGTGTGTGTGTGTGTGTGTGTGTGTGTGTGTGTGTGTGTGTGTGTGTGTGTGTGTGTGTCTGTGTGTGTGTCTGTGTGTGTGCATACTTCTTTTACACAATTATCATCTTTGTTTTGAAATAAAGGTTGTCACTGTTATGAGTTTGGTTTTTTGAGTTGGCATGCATAATATGTGATACAGAGATTGACAATGTACTGTGTGTATTTGGTTTAACTTCAAACTACTTTATTTGAATAAATGTTTTATAATACACAAAAATAAACAATTATTAACTATTACAGAGGAATGATTAAAATAAGAAATATAAGGTGCCATTAATGTTTACAGTAATTTACACAGTGAAGTGCAACAGAATGTGAAAATAAACTTTAAATAAAATACTACACAGATAATACACAATATATACTTTGAAATTCCATATAAGTTTACCTTGGATCAGGCATAGTTAAAACTATGGATGTGCTCTGTACTCCTTTTTGCTGCTTTCATTATAACTTTAGATTTTTTTTAATACATTATGTTCTTTAAAAATATGATGTCAAATTTGCGCATGCGTTTTAAAGACTCGTGACGTCACCGCGTAACGCGCATGCGTGGTAAAACATACGTGACGTACAAACGTTACGTGAATACGTGACGACACCGCGCTACAGTCTGCAGCGAGGAGTACTTGGAGAAATCTGCTGTCATAGCTTGAAACGCAAATGTAGTCAGGGCTCAGAGAAAATCGCTTTGTTACTTTCGTCCCGTGTTACTTTCGCCCCGGTTCTCCCCTACTTTACTCTGTTATCCTTTTAATTTACTCGTTGTCTTTGCAAGTTGTGTATTTCTTTGACTAATGTTTTTTTTTTCTTTATAGGTCACATCTCAATAAATTTTATGTAGAGGTTTACAGCATAATTATTTGCAAAAAGCAGTAAAATAAAGTATACACTCTTTCTAAATACCTCTTTTGTTTTTTTCATATATTTTTTTTACAATATTAAAAGTTTCTAGAATTCAATGTCCCAAACAGTAAGCACACCTCATTTGAAACCATTTTACTGCAGCTTTTTGGAGATACATCACTTTAGTCGACTTCAGAGGCCTATAAAGACCACATTTCTTATAAGTAGAAAAAACTAATGGCCATTTCTTATAGGGGACGTCCCACAGTATAATCAGCTCATATCAAACCATTTTACTGCAGCTTTTTGGAGATATGTCACATTATTCCGATTTGTACACCCATAAAGACCTCATTTCTAATAAGTAGAAAAAACTAAGTCAGTTTCAATACGGGACGTCCCATACAGTAGCACAACTCATATCAAACCATTTTATGGGACATCCCCTATAAAAACTGACCATTAGTTTTTTCTACTTACTTTTTCTAACATTGTATCTGTTCACATTTGAAAGTATAATCAGAAGTAATGATGTATCCTTTTCTTTTCTTTCTTTTTCTTTTTCTCTTTAAGGTTATCAACCTTACCCAGATAGTAAAATTTGTCTGGCCCACCTCTGGGTCTCATCCTTGCTTCAATTTTGGCCCAGTTCTGGCTGGGTCCCCGGCCCAAAACTGTTCCAACACACTGACAACGGACTCAAACAACTTCCTCTGGCCCAGATGTGGATGGTAAATATACACACAGCTACACCGATGGACCTGACACCAGTACAACTGCTTTCAGCCGATACTGGCCCATACAGAAAAAGCCGTCAGTCAGCCAGATGTGTTATGCACAGTCGGCAAGGATCTGGCCCATTAACTGTTCACCGATGCCGACAGTGAGCCAACACTGATGCATTTCAGCCGGAATCGGCCCAACTGTGCTTGCTATCTGGGTAATGAATCCATTTGAGGCAAACTGTGCGATTACTGTCTAACCTGCCAGAATTTACAAATGCAAGAGCTGGAAGAGATTTGAGTTGTTTATTTATTTGTTTATTTGAAAAGGTACAATGTACAGTGATCAACATTCAGAACAAATGTAAGCGTACCCGAGTTAGCCACAGGCTAGTTTTCATCGGCAGTCCCCTTGCCAGATGTTATTCGGCATCCTAAAACTGTTATAGTACAATACAATTATTTATACAATAAATACAAAGTAAAAATTTAGACTGTGTTAAAATCACAAATAATCGAGTAAACAAGATGAGCAGATAAAAGATAAAATAAGTAAATAAATAGAAAAAATCATTTGATAATAGATGATACAGTTATTGTTGATAGATGGGACCAGCGTCAGTGATAACAGTGTTGATTTTCAATAAGCCATTTCTTAACATTAATCTTAAAAGAGTAATAAGATGGGGACTCTCTAATTAATGGTGGTACTGAGTTCCATTGATGTGATGCTGTAAATGAAAAGACGGCCTGACTGTATGTGGGTTTTTTTGAGCGGACTTATGCAGTCCCTCCTAGTTGCACCTCTTGTAACTCTGTTTGCATTCGATTTAAAATTAATAAGGCCAAACAAAGGAGGAGGAGCTAAACTGTGCATGATCTTATAAACTAAGCAGACATTTCTGTATTTTATGAGGTTTTCCCAACTAAGCAGATTATACTTTTTTAGGATATGGCAATGATGGTAACGAAATGGCATTTTATCTAGAATTTTAAGTGCTTGTTTGTATAAGGATTTCAGTGGTGTTAAGGCTGTAGAGTGTGCGTTGGACCAACTTATCAAACAGTAGGTGATGTGGGAAAGAACCAATGAGTGGAAATATACCTTAGCTGCCTCAGTTGATAGGAGGTTTCTGATATACCTGAAATTAGCCAAACTAAACTTTACTTTATTACAGACCCTCTTTATTTAGGGTTTTAGACACAGATTAGAGTCTAAGTGCAGTGCTAAATACTTGTATTCTGAGACAATTTTTAATCTGTGTCCTGAAATGGAAATGTCTTGTTCTGCGTCTATGTGGGAGCCTTTGGAAAGAAACATACAAACTGTTTTTGAAACATTCAGTTGCAAACAACATTGATTAAGCCAAGATGTGACCTTCACTAAAACCTCTGTTAGTTTGATAGCAACATCTGCAGCAGTCTTACCATGAGTAAAAATAACTGTATCATCGGCATACATTATAATATCACAATTTTCACATACAACGGGTAGATCATTAATGTATATGCTAAAGAGGGTTGGACCAAGTATGGAGCCCTGTGGGACCCCGGTTGAAAGACATAGGGGGTTCGATTTATAGTTGCCAATTTTAACATATTGAGAGCGGAGTGAGAGATAGGATTTGATAAGATTGAAAATTTAATTTCAGTAATTTATACAATAGGATGCTATGATTAACCGTGTCAAATGCTTTCTTTAAGTCAAGGAACACTGCCCCTACAACCCCGCCTTTATCCAGTGATGCCTTAACTTTTTCTATGAAGTAACGTGTAGCTGTTTCTGTCGAGTAATTAGCCCTGAATCCAAATTGCATTGGATGCAGTGGAAAGGAACTATTGTTGAGATAGTCAATGATTTGTTTGTTAATCAGTTTTTCAGATATTTTCAATACTATAGGTTCAACACTGATGGGCCTGTAGTTGGAAGTCAGTAGAGGGTCACCGCCTTTGAATATAGGGGTCAAGACAGCAGGCTTCCATGAAACCTTCCTTGAGCCAGTGAAATATTGATTATATGTGTTAGTGGGGTAACTATTGAAGAATTAATCTCTTTCAGCATAAGTGTATCCATACCATAGACATCCTTAGCCCTTGAGGATTTGAGAGATGTGACTACTTTTACAACCTCATCCTCTGGTCTTAGTGTTAATGCTGGCTCCCTAATATTCGCTGGAAGTGCATTATTTTGTTGTACTGCAAAACATTGGGCAATACTATCTACTGACTCAACAAAGTATTGATTAAAGGCCTGTGCCACATCAGTCGGACTCTTCAAGATTGTGTCATTTTCTTTTAGTACAAGTGGCTTAGTTATACTAATGTTTTGACCGGTTAATATTTTAATCTGACTCCATATGGTTTTTGAGTTACCATATGAATTTTCAGCAATTATAATGAAAAAGTCCGCCTTTGCTTTTCTCAGTTCTCTAGTTACTGTGTTTCTTAGGCTAACGAAGTTATACCTATCAATGGACATCTTTGATTTGATGGATATTTTTAAAGCATTGTCCCGCTCCTTCATTAATTTTAGAACTTTCTCATTCATCCAGGGAAGACTCTTTTTCTTGTTTTTACATTTAATTCTAATTGAAAATTCGTGGATTGTAGATTGCAATTTTTCTGTAAAGATTTGACTGGTCATTTCTAAATCATTTTCAGGAAGTAACTCCTCCCATTTTATATTTTTTATGGCTGCCTTGAAGTCATCTTGTTTGTTTTTCGGTATGCCAAAAAATTCCTTATTGCCAGCGTCCGTAACCCGCCTGCAAGTGAGTTTTCTTGATATAAGCACCATATTATGATCTGATAGCCCAGTTATCATATTAAATAATTTTGTGATCCTTTCCGGTCTATTACTGAATATAAGGTCAATTTGAGTACTGGTGCTGTTTGTTATTCTTGTTGGACCTTTAACCAGTTGAACCAGATTAAAACCATCAGAAATTAGCTTGAGCTTCATTCTTGAGGACTTATCTTCCCAGTTTAAGTTGAAGTCACCCGTTATGATTATTTCTTTCTTAAAATCAAATTGACATAATAAAGTCTTAAGGTTTTTATAAAAGCTAATGTTTGAGGAAGGTGGTCGATAAATTACCACAATGGTGTAGGACATCTGAGGCGAGATAATCATATTCATGGCTACACATTCTAGACCACTTGGATTTTGCAATTGAATCTCATTGCAATGGACGGTATTTCTTACATATATCATAACTCCACCCCCTTTTGCAACAGTTCCGTCCCTCCGGTAAATATCATAACCCGGAACTATTAGAACAGCGGACGGAGAGTTATCGTGAAGCCAAGTTTCCGTTGAACAGAGGAAGTCTAAATTAGACTCTAGTAATATATGATTTATTTGATCACTTTTGGATTTTAAGCTCCGTATGTTTTGGTGGCCGCCTAATATGCCCTTTGGCTTAGCTTTCGGATCTCAGATAATCCTTGAGTTGTTTACAGGTGAAAAAACTTTCCACTTCCGGTTCTTACGGATGGCTCTGTTTACTTCCCCACGCTTGTTTTTCTTGTACACATGTTTGTCTGATGAATTCCTGCGGTGCTTGTCACTCGGTTGGACATTGAATGTACTCACGAGCGTATAGTCACTGCCGGTGTTGCTCCTGGGGAGAGCTGGAGATGTACTCAGTACAGCAAGTCTCCCCGGTGATGATGGCTTTACCGCTGGTGAGTTAAATGGTGCACGATCCTCCATCAGGAACCGGACGGCTGTCATGTCCTCCGGTGTGTTCAGAGGGCCAGGATTGGAATACTGGAAGAGGGTAGCGCTGAGTTCACCGTCGACTACAGCAGAAGTGGCCTCTTGTGGTGTGGGTGGCTTTCCCCGGGCTTTCCCCGTGGTCAACTGCAGACGCCCGCCAGGACCGGTCTCCCCAGGGTGCGTCAAGCTGTTAATAGGACGCCGCTGAAAACCCTCAGGATCCTCCATGGAGCTCGGGGAGAGTGCACATCGGAAAAGGTAAGTTTGCTGTGTGAATTTGGGGCATGAGTAGTCTCTGACAATACTACATACCTGAGCTGAGGTAGAGTTGCGTGTAGAAACGTCAGAGATACTTGCTCCATTTGTGGTTGGACCAGGACACTGATGAATGTCCCCCGACAAAAGCAAACATATGGCTATTATCACAACATGACTGGTTTTTCGTTTACATGTTGTTTTTATTCTTTTCACCCTGCGGTTGTATCGATTTGGGGTTATAAAAAGGATGGCCAAGGTGTACTCCCCGTACCCGAAGGCGCCGTGGATCTTGTTTGTTTGTTTATCCCGATAAATCCTGTGAGCAATTAATTCGTCATTGATGTGAAAAATATTCGCATATTTGTTGTTGAGAGATTGTTTAGGTGGATTGATATTTGTCGGTAGGTATAAACTTCAGAAGTAGTGTGTAAAGTAACAGAGCGACTACCGCACCAGACCAACCTCCCGCCATAACTCGTTCCCCGTGTCCTCTGTGGTTGGCTGATGCTCTTTTCCAGTTAGAAGCAGAAACTGATGCACAAAATCCCCAGATAACTCGACACTTAGTGCAGCGGCCGTACGGGAGAAGGAGAGGAGACACTCCTGTGCAGCGGCCGTACGGGAGAGCGAGAGGAGACGCTCCTGTGCAGCGGCCGTACGGGAGACCGAGAGGAGACGATCCTGTGCAGCGGCCGTACGGGAGAACGAGAGGAGACGCTCCTGTGCAGCGGCCGTACGGGAGAGCGAGAGGAGACGCTCCTGTGCAGCGGCCGTACGGGAGAGCGAGAGGAGACGCTCCTGTACAGCGGCCGTACCGGAGACCGAGAGGAGACACTCCTGTGCAGCGGCCGTACGGGAGACAGAGAGGAGACGCTCCTGTGCAGTGGCCGTACGGGAGAACGAGAGGAGACGCTGCTGTGCAGCGGCCGTACGGGAGAACGAGAGGAGACGCTCCTGTAAAGCGGCCGTACAGGAGACTGAGAGGAGACGCTCCTGTGCAGCGGCCGTACAGGAGACTGAGAGGAGACGCTCCTGTGCAGTGGCCGTACGGGAGAGCGAGAGGAGACGCTCCTGTGCAGCGGCCGTACAGGAGACCGAGAGGAGACACTCCTGTGCAGCGGCCGTACGGGAGACAGAGAGGAGACGCTCCTGTGCAGCGGCCGTACGGGAGAACGAGAGGAGACGCTCCTGTGCAGCGGCCGTACGGGAGACAGAGAGGAGACGCTCCTGTGCAGCGGCTGTACGGGAGAACGAGAGGAGACGCTCCTGTGCAGCAGCCGTACGGGAGACAGAGAGGAGACGCTCCTGTGCAGCGGCCGTACGGGAGAACGAGAGGAGACGCTGCTGTGCAGCAGCCGTACGGGAGAACGAGAGGAGACGCTCCTGTGCAGCGCCCGAATGGGAGGCCGAGAGGAGACGCTCCTGTGCAGCGGCCGTACGGGAGAACGAGAGGAGACGCTGCTGTGCAGCAGCCGTACGGGAGAACGAGAGGAGACGCTCCTGTGCTGCTCCGGCTGTGGGATGCTTTACCTCATCGCATCCGCCAGTGTTCCTCTCAGAGAGTTTAAACCACATTTAAAATCCTATTTTTATTCTACCGTTACATCATACATGAGTCTTGTGTTAGTGGTGTACAGGTTTTTATTTAATCCTCGTTGATTTTCTGTTTTTTATCTGTGACTGTGTTGTAATGATATAGAATTTGAATGTGATTCTATGATTATTTTGCTCTGTCCCGTACAGCACTGTGGTCAACTGTGGTTGTATTAATATGTGCTTTATAAATAAACTGAACATTGAACAAGAGTATCTTTCACTCTGTCCCCAGCATTTCAGCCAAGCAAAAGGTTCAAGATAACGTGTTCCTTTAAAGCTGAGAGTCTGGGCTTGGCCAAACATTCACATCCAGTTCCCCTTCTGCAAAGGAAACACCAGCATCTCAAAGCACTGCGTCTTCATGCCTTTCCCAGGTTCAGCCGCTGTTGCTTATAGTTCTGATCATCTCCACTCGATCATCCGCACGGAGCAGTGTGCTTCGCCCAACAGGACCAGATTAGGCTGGACACTGCAAGGGTCAGCTAATGTCCTCCAGCACCAAATCCCAGAGCAACAATGCTTTCCACATCTGTGACTTCCACCTCGTGTGGTTTCTCTCTTTTATGAAATCACTTCTCTGAGATCTTTGATGCCAGAAATATTAGACTTTATTTTACAACCAAGCCGAGCACCTTCTGCAGCTCACACTCATATATACCATACATCCTTTCCCAAAGATGGTAACACACCCTATAGATATTTTCGGGTTATGGTTTTGTACCATGTGACACTAGAATATAATTCTCTGCTGCAACATTTCAGGCCTTTCTTCAGGCTTCAGAAAGTCAAACCAAAGTCAGAGGAAATAATAGTGTACAGATATATAGCTGAATTACTTATTTTCTAAATAATGAAATCTTCTACATTCCTCATTTAAGCCCCACTTTCACTTTCCTTTTCCAGAGCAAAATCCAGCTGCTCAGTTCTGCTGCCAGTGACTAAACTGAGTCGCCCGTTCTCCTTCAATGACTAGATTATGCCACACACTCCGGAGGAGCACAAGAACCCAACCTCTCTCTCCATACATCTGACTTTCTTTTAGTTGTTTTTTCCTTTTCTTTCAATGGACAGAGTAAAAGATTCTTCACTCCCTAATCAAAACTTAAACATTGTTATAAGTGTGTGTATACACTTGGTTCAGCATTGCCTGTTATTATCACAGTTATGTAGAGTATGTCAAACATACAAATCCATTATACTAATAAAAGTTGTTCTTGTGGTGTAGAGATCTTCTTCGACCCAGACACTGAGCGTCACCCTTGGGGAGCGGTTAGGCACACACACACACACACACACACACACACACACACACACACACACACACACACACACACACACCGGGTCTGGCTCATCAATCATCTTCTTCGTCCTCATTACAGGTACTGGAATCAACATCCGATGTTTGTAAATATCAATTTAGTTTATAAGCCCAATCTTAATAATATATGATTTGGTTGCCTTCTAAAATTAGTTTTCCTTATCTTGATATTTCAGCATTTCCATTTGTTTAACTGTGGTTTTGACAACTAGTGATGTTAATATGGGAAGTACACAACAGAATAATAACCCCCTTTCAATATTGCAACTCCAAAAAACATTCCTAATTTAGCAAACCATGATATGACTTAAATTTATTCATTTATTTATTTCGGACATGTAAAACAACAATAAAAACTAAATAACAAAAACAAACAAGTACTCTTCAAAACAGAAAGCAAAAAAAAAAAAAACAGGAAAAAAAAACAATATTAAAAAAATAAAACTATATTAACTTATAGCCTACATGTCCGAAAAGGAGTAGGAAGAAGCATTAGCTTATTAATTCCCTTCTCATGCTCATAATTCTCCAAACTATAAATCAGGTTTCCTTAACTTCTGCTCGTAAGCTTTTTTGACTCAATGGTATTCGCTAAATGTTCTTCCTGCGCAGTATTATTTGGTAAAACTGCAACACTGATCTCCACACATAAGTCATTCTACTTCAGATAAAGCGTCACAATAAATCTCTGCTGATTATACCAAATATAATTGATCTGCGTTTTTGTTTTGCGTGATCCATATGAATACTGATTCAAAATAGGGCTGGGTAAAAATAATTAATTCTCATTTTTATCCGCTTCTTATTTTTATGAAGGAATGTCAATTCTTAAATTCGAAGAATCAATCTTTTAGTCAGTCATTTTTAGTTGTTGAACGAACAGAACATTGTAGTGCATCTTCTATCCAATAAATCACAATTTGCTTTTGTGCTTTGTTATAAAGTTTCAGATTTCAAATTATGTCAATATTATTATCAAATTTAAACAATAAATACCATTTTGACATTTTTAATGTCGCGTGTTGTAGTTCCTCAGTTCCAGCGGTTCTTCACTGAATACCATTTCTTCCTTTTTACTCATTTCTAAATAAACTATCATGAATAAACTAATCTTGTCTCATGTAATCACTCAAACTAAGAAATCATGAGAGCAATGTTACATTTACCTCATAAAAGTCATTCAATTAACTCAGACAATTAGAAACAATAACTCTAGAAAATAACTTTTTGCACTATATTACATATTCATTGTATGTACATTTATTTTTCTGTATATCTGAATAAATCTAACAATCTAAAAGTTTTTGTATCAACCATTTAAAACAAAGTTAGCATTATAACTTAATTATTATTAACTGTGACAATATTAGTATTCATCTCTGAATCGAATTGACAGAAATGTCTGATACTTTTTTTAACGATTACATTTTTTAATGATTATTTTATTACTGATAATATAGCCACATCAAACTCACTGATAAGGTGATTTGTGGTACCTTATTTCATGCTTTAACAATTGAACTTCCATTTTGTAGCTAAGCAGTAATTATATATTATTATATCACTTGTTAAATGGTTATTTAATAATTACAGTCAGTCCTGCAGATTCGGTTTGTTTGCAGATTCGATGTGAGCTCACGCACTGTGCTCACGCACGCGACTTCGGGTGATTCGAATTTGAGTTGCTATGGCGACGCGTGTTTTGAATTCTGACTGCAAATATCAACACTTTGATCGCTATCTGTTGGTTGAGAGACGAGGCGAATTCAAAAACTTTTGCTGAATATTTTCTTGTGTTGATCTTGATATTTTGAAGCTGTTCGGAGGATTTCAGAGAGGAGACTTTTATTCTAGAAGGAGATCGGATAATATATTCTAGCTAACGTTACATCGTTTTATTTTTAAAAAGTTCATATTATTTCTGAGGACTCTTTAATTTTATTTTAGAGGGAGTTCGGAGTTTTATTTTATTTATTTATTTGTTTTTTTGGGAGGGGTATTTCTGAGGAGCATTGTATTTTATTGTATTGTATTTTGTATTGTATTTGTATTGTTTTATTGCAGTTTGAAGGAGGATGCCAGGCCCGACCCAGGCACAGAGCCAGGAGCTTATTCCTGGATATTTAACACCTCTGTCTTGTGAGTTTGTTTCTGTGTCCACAGGTCCGGCTGACAGGGAGAGAGAGTGGCAGAGAGACAGCCAGCAGAGCCCAGATGATGGACGTCCGTCCACTTCCTCTAAACACTCTCGCAGAGGTCCGGCACTGAAGAGAAAGCGTCGTTCTAGCGCTCAGGTGTCCGACTCCCATCAAAGCGCATCCTCAATATCCAGCACCCATGCGGCTGAACACCATCAACCCGTTAGTGCTGGCGCTGAGGAAGATGAGATGCCAATGGGAAAGAGGAGGAGGATGGAGAGTTTTGTGAAGCTTCATTACTGTGACTGGAGCGGCATCATCTCAGACCAGAAAACTGCACCGATAACTGAGAGAAGAGCTGAGGGTAAATCAAATGACCATTGGAGAATATCAGTGTCATTAATTACCATATATGACCACACTATATTATATCAAAATACAACTGACGTTTGATCAAGCCAATAATCAGATTTATTTTTTATTCCAAGACGTTTCATGACATATTTAAACAAGGATAGTTTAAAAAATAAAACATTTTAACAGAAGAATAGCCATAATATGAGTATCCAAAGTTTAATCATTATAATTATTAGTTTGAAACATGCTTTTGTTTGATATTCCCTGCTTTAGATCAGAATGGTGTCCAGTCCAGTGCCTGTGCTGCAGAGGATCATGGTCTTCAGGAAGCTGTATCCAGTGGTGTTGAAGATCAGCAGGTTCAAACCCCTCCAGCTCCAGTCCATCACAGTCCAGCACTTCTCCAGGAATGGTTTAAGGTATTGGCCCTATAAGCTACTAATGAATATATTAACATTTGGAAGATTTTGACACCTTTTTGTGCATTTGTTTTAAATGTTCTTTGTTTATTGTGATATGGGAATAAATCAAGGTCAAATCTCTTGTATGTGCTCTATGTATATCATCAGCCTGTTAGTGAGGAAAGTGCTAGTCAGGAGAGACAGAGGAAGAAGAGTAGTTGTGTAGATCTGCTCTCTCTTCACTGGAGTTCTGGAGAGCATCTCTCTCTTCACAGCAGTGGCTCAGGTCAGGCTCAGAAAGTGGAGGATCAGACCACTGCAACCATTAGTGAGAGACACGCTGAGGGTAAATCCAGTGACCAGTTGAGAATGTGGAAATGCTCTGTTTATTAGTGCTCTACATCATAAAGTCTATATCATTTTCAGCTAGATATGAGTATCCATTAATGGAAACGTGTCATTCATGGGAACTTAATTAATTAAGGGACTTTTTCTGTTTCCTTGGATGAAGTGCCATTAATTACCATACGTCACAAACTCACACCTATATCAAAATCCAAAAGTTTGATCAAAGTTATGATTTTTTCCAGGACTTGTCTTAAATATTTAAACAGAACTTTTATTTTTTAAATCAGAGGATCATGGTCTTCAGGAAGCTGTATCCAGTGGTGTTGAAGATCAGCAGGTTCAAACCCATCCAGCTCCAGTCCATCACAGTCCAGTCCGTCCAGCGCCAGCTCACAACAACAGAGTGGACGTGACAACTGAGCGTGAGTTTACGGCCATGACCTCAAACATTAAACTCACTGCTGTCCATGACACTAAAATTAATCATCTTTTTGCAGACGACATTTTGAGCCGGTATGAAATGGGCAGAATGCTTGGTGAGGGATCATTCGGCTCTGTTTATCAAGGGAAACGCTTGGAGGACGGCCTTGAGGTATCGCCATTTTCTTACAATATTTACCCAACAAATTATTTTGTCTCACTATATCCATTTCAAGTCTTTTTGTGGATATTTTTCCACTATTTACTGCATTGGACATATTAGAAATGTAACATTGTTTTTTTGTTGATCAGGTGGCAGTGAAAATTGCCAGAAAGCCGCAGAACATGAAATACATCTACATTGTAAGTCGGCTACACTCACTATGTGTTTTTCAAATTAAAATATGTAAACATAATGACAACACCTTCATATAACAATGATCTTTGTTCCAGCCTGGTCATCCCGCACGCTTCCCATTAGAGGTCGGCCTATTAACCCTTGCTAATAGCGGCCCCAAAGTCTCCGAGATCATTGAGCTGCTGGACTGGCAGGACCAGCCTGACCGATATATCATGGTCTTGGAGCGTCCCTCACCCTGTGAAGATCTGTGGGATTTCTGGAACGGTCACGAAGGCGTCCTAAATGAGGACACAGCACGGTTTATTATGGCGCAGGCAACAATGGCGGCTCAGATGTGCTGTCGCCGTGGAGTGTTTCACCGGGATATTAAGCTGGAGAACCTGCTGATCAACACAGAAACTCTTGAGGTCAAACTGATTGACTTCGGGTGCGGGGATCTCCTGCAGGAATCTGGCTATGAACGATTCTGTGGTATGAATTATGAATCAAACCTGTAGTTTGGGACTTAAGTTCTAGTGACTAGTTCAATCGGTGTCATATAAACCATATCTCACATTTGAGTCAGCATTTTTAAAAATTAAAAACACCAGATGATTTTACCACATGCTACGGTATTTCATGCTATGGTACTTACCCATCAGACAACTCTTTTTCCTGCAGGCACTCTAGACTACCGCCCGCCTGAGTCCTGCACAGAGGGCAAGTACCACGGGAAACCAGCGACTGTGTGGTCTCTGGGAGTGCTCTTATTCCTGCTGGTGTGTGGACGCTTTCCAGAAGCAAGAGACAGCCGAATGATGGATGAAGACATCTGGTCTGAGCCGGGCTTGTCCAACGGTAAGATGGCATTCATCACAACAAAGAAGAACAACTGTCATTTAAATCATACAAAACAAAGAAATTACGAAAAAGTAACACCAAAAGATAGATATTGGATAATACAAGCATTTTTTTTTCTGATTTTCTGACCGTACTTTAACGAATAGTTGAATCTTACAGCTTAACACAAAGACAGCAGGTGTAAAGTTGAAGGTAATAATCTGACTCACTTCTGTCGTTCTGCACAGAATGCTGCCTCCTGATCCGATCCCTCCTGAAGGAAAGCCCAAGACAACGCATTTATTTGAGGAAAATCCTTCGACATGAATGGTTTAAGGTAATGAGCCTAAGATCTGTTACAAATGATTTTGAAGATTATATTCACATTTCATTTGAGAGATTTAAAAAATGTTTTGTTCTAATTGTAATCTATGACTGTAACCTTTTGTGTTTGTTTGTTTCAGGTCACAGAATAAGACATGAAGAGGAATGCCAGAAGTTCCTGTGAAAGCTGCTTCTGCCACGGCCTTCTCCAAAGATCCTGCACCGGATCCACAGAGTCTCCAGTCTTCGGCTGCTTCCTCCTTCTGCTGTGCATCTAACAGCTGATATGAGGCTCCCACAATGCTTTAGATACTTTGTCCGGCTCCTTGTTTTGAGGAAGGAATATTTTCATCTTGCAGTATTTGGTGACCACACATGCAAATGCAATGTAGATAGTGTAAATATTAGAAATCTGTTATTTGCTCCCGATCAAATAGTTTTGACTGAGGGCAAAGTTAAGTTTTATAACTTTATATTTTTATTTAACCTTTGTACTTTGACTGAATTGTTGGCTTTTTGTTTGCTATTCTACAAACTTTAAAATGTTTGTATAATGACTATTGTTCAATAAATAATATTTTATATAAACTATTGGCGTACCTGATTTTGAGAAATAGTATGTGTGTTAGACCGCTTAACACTGATTACTATCAGGATATGAGGAGACTTTCAAAAAGCATAATAAAAAAATAATGTGGACAACATGAAAGACACCAAATATTCTATAAAATAAAAAGGAAGCGTTTTAAACTTCACATAAAACTGCTTCACTGACAGGCTTATTGAAACCCCACTATACATTCCAGTATTGTTTGTTTATTGCTTGTTATAGTAAAACTGACTACACTGATATTATTCTAACTGAATGCCTACATTTAAAAATTAGCTTCTTGCCATGGTTGTCAAAGTAGTTTTGTAATCTGCAAGCTGTGCTTGATGAATGGATGCTTGCAAGCAAAATACAGTATTAATATGTGAAAGGAAGGTTAAGTGGCTTTGTAGTGAAGTACATTTCAATCATGTTACAAGGATTTGAAGTCAAAGTACGAATACAAACTCATGAAGACTGCAACTTCCTGCTTCAAATGTCAGATGACCAACAAAACAGGCACAAAAAAAAGCAATAAAAGGACTGATTGTATAAAAGCAGTTTTATTCTAGTCAAGTGTCCTACAGCCAGTACTGAATCAAATCATGGACAGGGACATGTGTAGGTAGTCTCAAACGAATCACCTGAAAGGGAACAGAAAATAAACTGGATCATTTTTAACAGTGAATTCAGCCAGAGCATGATTAGGACGAAAGCATACTTGTTTGATAGTAGTCATAAACGTTGATGACCGCTGGCTTGAGATTTTTCACTGCAAGAACCCGTTTCAGCTGCAGAGTGTAACTCATGGGGACGCCTTTGGGAACCTGCGAGAAAGGAAAGAAAAAAGGATGAACAGCAGCACATACACAGCACTCAAGATGGCAGTTAGTGAATATATACACCCAGTGTACACAGTCTCACCTCTTTCAGATACACTAAGACATGATCATCTTCAGCATCAACCCGCTCCACTAGCGGGGCAAACGATTGGGGTGAAGAACCAAGCTGAGGATAAGACACTAGTTTACAGACAATTACATTTGAGGGAACTTCAAGCATCTTGGGACTTTCTAAACCATACGAACCAGTGACGTATCTGCCGTGAAGCCCGACAGGAGCTTAATGTCCACTAGAACCATGTTAGTGCTTGCTTTTACACCATTGTATCTAAATGAGGGTGATGGAGAAATAAAGCGGTATTGTCAAAAGGATCAAGACCGCTTCCTTTTGGAAGAGTCATATACATGAGCTGGTTTCAGGACACAAATTCAAAGCTGCTCTTACTTTACCGTGAAACCCAACATAAGATTGGCTCCAAGAAGTTGACAGTCTCCGGTCACCTGCGCTTCGACACTCAGGGTTTTGGCAGTTTTAACAGGAGTTGGGATGTTGTAGAAACAAGCAACCTACAGTATGAGCGCAGAGCAAACAAAGTACAGTAACATTTGGATGTGCACAACAGAAACAGAAAGGGGGGGAGGGGATGAAACTACAGACCTGCACAGACACACAAGAGGATCCTGACGCTTTAACACTATATTTGCCGGGAACGTTCTTCAGCGGCTTCTCCTGATACAGCAACCTGTTGTCCCGATCCACGTTGAAGCTATAAGAGTCTCCTCCTACTACTGAGGACTGTACGGTAACGGTGCTGGAGCTGTCCAAGCTGAACAGGGCATGAAGAGCCACCACAGTGTCCTAAAAACAAGCACTAATTAAAAACTCATCATAAATGACTGCACTCATGTTTGGTAGTCATAGGCACCTGGGTGGAGGAAAAGCCCCCAAAGGGATTCTGCTGGGCCACTAGCCAGTTGACAATGCGGTTAGCATACACCAGATTAGCTGACGTGAGAGGCTGGACAGAAAGTACCGCTAGCAGAACGTAAGAGCTGATCTCCACTGCCAGAGTATTACCAGATGTTGTCTGAGACCAATGGACCTTAGAGCCTTAGGATGAGATGGAGGGGAGAAGGTTGATGACAAAGACCCCGATGAACCCACATCAAGAGGCTGTTAAATCTCACCATCAGAAATGGCAAGGTTGTTCAAGCAAGTTAAAAGCTGCGATCGAGTGGTGGTCTCTCCAGCCAGACTGAAGGTGTAGGCCAGCAGAGCCGTGGCATAAGTGTCCCAACAAAAGGCCTCAAGCATGACAGAGCATTGGTAATGATGGGATCCTGAAAAAAACCAACCAAATATCAGAAAAGTCATCTGCAAGGAGCGCACAGAACTACAGGAGATGTAATTTTACCGTGGTGGGGACGCCTAGTTCGAGCAGTGATGCAACAATGTAGCCAGTCATGGTCACGCCGTCACCAACTCCACCCTAAAACACCACCACATTTCATTCAGAAGAACGGTCTCATGCCAATTCTATTGAGTAGAGCTAAGAAATATGTAATGAACCTTCATGTCGTTGTGGTGCAGAGTTCCCTGCTGCATGAAACAGCCGTCTGAACCCTGCTTGCTGATCAACCAATCCTTTGCACTCTGCAGGACTTGTGGATCAATGAAGGTAAATTGCCTCGCTAGCCCAAAGGACCTCAGGACAAAGGCAGTCAACCTGGCCATGGAGAAGATGTCAAACTGAACTTAACCACTGGTGCCACAACAGATTATACGCAGTAGAACAGAGTGAAACTCACCATGTATTCGATTCATCATTACCAAATGTGCTGTATGAACCATCGTTGTGTCTGTAGTTCAGTTGTCTTTGGTATCCTGATAAGGCCAAAAGCCACATGCAAATTGGTCAGGGAGTTAGACAGTCTGGCACACTCCAAGGGGAAGAGATGGACTAAACCTCCTTGGAATTTAGTTTCCTACAGATTTAAAGTGAATTTAGTCATCCATACCTTTTTGAAGGTATCCTGTGGCGGTCTCTCGGATGGCTGCAGTGAGTTTCCCCGTGACTTCCAGGTACAGCAGGATGTAAATATTGGGAGCAAGAACAATCATATTCTGTTCTCCACAGCCATACGGCATCTGTAGTAACCTATCCAGATTCTTCAGTGCATGACCCATTATGTCCCCTACAAGAGGTCAAGCATAAAACACATCAGAAACAAAGTTATTCTGCTAATCACCTGTCAGTTTCTACACAAAGAAATGCTTTACCAAGGACTGAAACTGAGCATCTGGCTGACCCTTGAACCACATTTTTTGGAAATATCAGCGCCACGTCTTCAGAAAGAATGTTTCCTGCAGACCAAAGAAAAAAAAGCGCTAGGCAAAAGTTTGGCTATACAGGGAGAATGTATTGGGGAATCATTGAGTGCAACAAACCCTTTGGACACAGCAACCAACTCTGGGTGTTTGTCCTTTCAACTCCTTCAGGCTATAAATAGAAAACTACATCAGAAAAGCAGCATGAGCTCCATGATCAAACTCCAGAAGGCTGGTTAACATTTACCAGGACAAGTAGTCTCCGAGTGACTACGTCAATGCGTCCTCTCGTCGGCACGGTCACAACCTCAGTGCCACATCGAGTCCGGGATGCTTCGGCTGAAGCACTGACAGTCACATTGATGGCTCCTGCAGTGACAGACAGGAAGTGAGCCACGCCTAATATACACTTCTAATTTAGAGAGAGGCAGTCCAAAACTGACCGAGAACAGAAGCTGAGAGAACCCATTTGAAGGTCTTTCTCCCATTGGCACAAAGACAGGATGAATATGGATCAGTGTATGGTTTAAGAGTGAAGGCCGTGGACGAAGCTGGTTTTACTTTAACCTGCCAATGAAACAGAGCACATGGAGCAAAGACACATGACCTTCTATATATATATATATATATATACACACACACACACACACACACACATCCATTTTATATAGGAAAATAAACCATGGTATACCATGATGCACTTGGACAGATAGCTGAAGACCGTGGCCTTCAGCTCAAAAGACTCCCCACGGACGATGGAGTACGGCAGAGAGAGCTCCAGGAAGAAGGGCTGGAAGACCGTCAGCAGAGCAGGAGGAGCCAGACCAAAACCTTTTGATGACAGGCAGAACGCCTCCGTCTCCCATGTGGTGATTATGTCAGGAACAGTAAGGGGAATTTGTGTGGATCCAGTGTCTCTGAAGGACAACAAAAGAAATAAGGGGAACAGGAGAAGTAAAAATTGTGGGAAACTAGCTTTAGAAGGAACAAGATTCTTCACTAACCCCACTTGAGCAAGCTGCCAGAACCATGTTTCTGGAAAGTAAGTCCTAACAGTGACTTCTGCAGAGGAAGTGTCACCTCCAGCACTTTCTGCTTCAGGAGGAGCACCAGGAGCCATTGCAAGAGGACCATTCAAATTCACTGAAAGAGAAAAAGCAACTTTACACCCATTTACTCAGAACAGTATTAGTATCTGCAGGATAAACAGGGTTCATAACTGCCCCTCTTGTTGCAATTATAAAAATATTAACGCCAAACAATTTGCCCATCCACAAAGAAAGAGGAATAACCTCCTAAAACTCCAGGCAAGTTCACCATGTCATGCAGAATTGTTTATGGAAAGAACTGCCCATCTGCATAGACCTACTTTCTGAGAAACGTCGATACAGCGGGCACGGAGGGGCTTGTACAGCAAGATTTGTTGCGATCTTCATTCCCAGGCTCTGTCATAGTAACAAATCAAAACAAGACAGATTTAAAGTTTATCACTCTGTATTATTCAGTGACTATATATCATGAATGGTTTTCTACCTTGAAGGTTGTGTAGGCTTGATTTGTAGGACCAGTGTCGGCAGGATCTATATGAAAAGCTAGACTGGGTCGAAAACCTAGACAATCTGGTTCATCCTGAACGCTGTATGGGTAACCCGATAGTGATCGCACCGGGAGCAAGTCAAACACCTAGGACCATAAAACAGTTTTGGCATGTCACTGGTTTACAGCATGTTATGGTCACATAATGGTGTTAAATGTACATTGAAATTGCTAGAATTATAACATAGGTTAGTCCAATTGATCCATCAGCATGAATAAAATTCTAAAGCCAGTCAAGAATTTAGATCAACTGCACATGGATACCATTTTAGCACTCAGACGTCTTCCCGGCTTAATGATCCGGATGCTCTGATCTACAGCACTGATGCCACACAGAGATCCTGCTTGAGCAGAGACGGTCAGAACGTTTTCCTCAGCAGGAACGGCCGTAGCAGGAGAGAACTGTAGAGACACCTGGAACAAGGACCAACACGCTTTTGGACTAGTCACCTTTTGTCTTCAAGTGGGGAATGATGCTAGTGCACATCATAACTGGTTTTGGAAACCCGTTTCTGTGTCAAACGATGCACTCCCAACAGCAACATTCTCACTGGGCAGAACGCAGTAGACCAGAATCTGCACTGCTGGAGCCATATCCACACTGACAGACAGCTGGAACGACACAGAGCCGCTTGTGACTGTATTAGAAGCCCTCGCTCTGACTGTCTGAAATCCATGGAGGACGATCAATCCTCTGGACAAGACCTGACAAGACAAACAGGTGCATAAAACAGGCAAGAGCAAGGTTTCTAAAATAAAAATCCCTCTGATGTTCACTCACTATATAGATTATGTCAGTGCTGTAGTCTCCAGCCTCTCCAACAAAAGAATACTTTTTGACAAAAGAGTCAAATTTAGTAGAGCACAAGCAGAAGAAATAAATCCACTGAAAGGCAGGAGTCACACCTTTGCGGTTTGATTCAGGCACCAACGGGTCAACTCAGGAACCACAACATATGGAAGTGGATCACGGCACACTTCCACCAAGGCTTGGCCAGGTACAGGTTGGCCATATGTGTATCTGGGAAACATCACAAGATCAAGAACTGACCAACCACAAGACAAGAAAATAAGTGTCCCTCACTTGGCACAAGCCTCAACTTTCAGTCCCACATCTGCAACGCTGTACTTCTGTGGTTGGTTTACAGTCACGTCAAACCTGGGCAAAACTAAACCAGAAACAAATGCTTTAAATGAAGACCTCAGATCTGTCGTTGTACTGTTGCACATTATATACATGCAGAGTTCAAAACAACTTACCATATTTTTTCACCTCAAAAACGTGGGAGATAATTTGGTCGCCAATAAAAGCCTTTAGTGTGTACATCCCAATCTGAGCCTCTGGGTTTAACTCGTGAGAAAGCTGCAATATCCACCCCGTTGAGGAAATGTTTGTCCACTGACCAATCCGGTTATTATTATTGTCCTATTAAAACAATCAACAGCTCAGAGAAATACTGCGAACACAGCAACTGCAAAATAAAATAGCATTGGCTCCATTCAAAGACTTGCAGCGGAGCAAATTCTCACCTCCACCACCACCAGATTGTACTGAAAGACACAAAGACAGGAATGTTAAGCATTTAAAAAGAACAAAACACTGATGCAGCAGTCACTGAAGAAAAGGATATTGTAAAACATTACATATAAAAATAACCTGCAATTTGTTCATGGTCAGGCCTTACCATCTGATTATGAGGCAAAAACTTGCCATCCATGGTGACGACTCTGAAATTCACTGCAAAACAGCAAACGCTCATATTAATTGCAAAATGCACTTGAAGACGATCAGACTTGTAGCGTAACGGACTTTCTACACCTCGAATACTCAACCAAGGTTAATTCACAGCTCACCCGTTTGTCCTGGATTGTAGATGGGTTTGTCTGTTTGGATGAAGGTCAAAGGCAGGTAACGTCTGAACATGACTTTCCTCTCTTCAGTCGCTCTGAAGACCTTCCCTTGAACTTCTACCTTCAGCGTCTGCACAGATTCTCCATCTACTCGAGGAGCCTGTAGAGGAACCCAATTAAGAAAACCAGACGACAAAAACCAAAACAACTTGCATCTAATGACAGACCTGGAAACAAAAGCAGCGGTGAAATGGCTTTGAAGAAACCTGCTGCACAAGTTGAGTCATCCCATTTTCACCATCAAGCAGAGAAACTGTCATTGTCACACTCTCTTGGGGTTTCAGAAGACTTGCACACAATTTGGCATTAGATCCAGTTTCAATAACTGAAGGGAACGTCACCATGAATAACCTGGGTAAACATCATGAAGTTTAGGTTCAGGGTCACAATGTAATCAGGTCAGAACATTTACATGTTGGTTGAACATCCACAGAAATTAGCTAAATTAAACCACAGGTTTGCAAGGTCTGTGCATCAAAAATAGCCCAGAGGCGACTAGAATGAATAATTCTAGAAAAAATAGACTAGAGGCGTACAATCAAAACAATCATTATTTGAAGCGACGATTTCATACATGAACACTGCTCTCTGGCTCAGCAGCGCCAACACAGATTTGAATATTCTGTTTGATTGTCAAAGGTTTAATAAACAAATCTTTGTCATTTAGGAATAAGGAATAAGTGTTTGAATCAAGATCACAATCTCTCAACGATTAATCGTGCAGCTCCTGATTGTATGTTGGAGCTTCGAAATTAAGGCGACATCGTGAAAATCTGACTATTTCTGTATTTAAATTCTATAAACAGGTCCCTGGTGCCTCTACCAACCCAGAAAATATGAAAAGTGACAACCCAGTAACTGTTTTGGTAAGCCTTTCTCCGCAAGCATGTCAAAAAATAAGCCCATCAGATTTCACTCCCCTTCTGATGTAGAAAATGGATCTTATAATACCGGGCCTTAATCTGCACGTTTCCACCATTTGGTTTGCAAGCAACAACAGTGTAACCAAGCAAAAGTTGAAGCAAAGCATGTGTCGTTGGCTGCACAGAGGAGCACTGAACACTATTTATAAACGTAAATTAGAGAACTTTTTTAGAAATGATGCTAGGAGAGCTTGGCAGGGGGTCCAGGCAATCACAGGATATAAGCCTAAGAGGCATCTTATGGCAGTGGAAAATGAACTTGAAATGGCAAATGACTTGAACGATTTTTATTGCAGATTTGATATTCATGATTTTACAGCTGAACAGGAACTGGTTTATAAAGAATTCAGCAGTATGAAGTGTGTGGATATAGACATTTCTATAGACGATGTTAAGTCTTACTTTAGACAGGTGAATCCCCGTAAAGCTAGTGGGCCTGATGGTATTAGCAGCAGGACATTAAGGGTGTGCGCAGATCAGCTGGCACAGCCCTTTCAAAGGCTGTTCCAGCTGTCAATAGACACTGGTGTAGTTCCTTGTCTATGGAAAAAATCTTTGATCGTGCCCCTACCCAAAAATAATAAACCTAGGGAACTTAATGACCTGCGCCCTGTTGCCCTAACATCTACGGCAATGAAATGTTTTGAAAAAATAATTCAAAAAAAGCTTTTATGTGAGGTCACAGCATCTTTAGACCCAAATCAATTTGCTTATCGTGCCGATAGGGGGGGTCGAAGATGCACTGCTGACTCTGACAAATAATATATATGAGCACCTTGAACAGGCAAAGAGTCTTGATTTCATAGATTTCAGCAGTGCCTTTAACACAATCCAACCCCACCTGATGGTAAAAAAATTGATTCACCTTGGGGTTAACCCAAGACTAGTTTTGTGGATTTTTGACTTTTTGACGAACCGTAGCCAACAAGTCAAATTTAACTCATGTGTCTCATCATTAAAAGCCATAAACACAGGGGCACCACAAGGGTGTGTTCTGTCCCCTATCCTATACACCTTATACACTAACTACTGCCAAGCAACCATTTCAAACCACACCTTTTTTAAATATGCTGATGACACAGCATTAGTGGGTTTTGTACAGTCCAATACTGCATCCCTAGAGGGCTTTGAGAGGGAGGTGCAGGGTTTTATCAATTGGTGTACAGATAATTTCCTTGTGGTTAATGCAAAAAAAAAACAAAGGAGTTGATCATAGATTTTAATAAAAAGGGAATTGTAGTTCCACCCTCAAATATAAACGGGGTAGTGGTAGACCGGGTCACAACATACACATATTTGGGTGTTGAAATAGATAATAAACTGACTTTTAATGAATGTGCACAAAATAAGTCCAAAAGGTTGCAGAAGAGGATGTTTTTTTTAAGGAAACTTAACCATTTTAGAATAGACAATTGTATTCTTCAGATGTTTTATAAAGCTCTCTTGCAGAGTGTCTTATCTTTCGGTCTTATTTGTTCCTTTGGTTACATGTACATTAAAGATCAGAATAAATTGCAACGAATCGTCATAACAGCCAGCAAGATCATTGGAGTTGATCAAGTATCTGTAGCCCAATTGTACAATGACCTTAGTCTTAAAAAGATAGAACAAATTATAAATGATTCAACCCACCCTCTTCATCAGAGTTTCTTAAGAAGTAACAGGTCAAGTGGTAGACTACTGCAAAGGAAAATTAGTACCACAAGGTACAGCAATTCTTTTGTGCATACAGCAATTAGATTGTACAACAATCAGCTAGCATTTAACTAGCTTATTTATTCACACATGCTTGTCATGTTTCTATAATGTTTGTTGTTTTGTCTATCTTGTCTGTGTTTTTCTTATGTTTCTATGTTTAAATATTTTAATGCTTTTGTATTTAATGCTTTTGTATCTATGTTTTTATTTGTATGCAGCAGGTTTTTTAAAAGTGGAGCGTTTAATGGTGACCACATGAATTTCCTACTTGTGGATAATAAAGTTTACCTTGACCTTGACCTTGATTTGACAAAAAAAAAAAAGTCTTAAAAAGACCTCAGGGAACTGTCACCTTGTGTAAGTTAAACATGATAGTACAGTTCTTTCTGATAGTACATTTCTGCACACACCCAAATTTGACAAGCTGTAATAAATGATCTGGGGGCTACTTTGAGATGAAGTCCCATAGATACATTCTGGGGACACCATAGATTTATATTACATCTTGTGAAAAGGGACATAATGTCCACTTTAAGTCCGTGGTGTTGGTTGTCTGGGTGAAACAAACCTTTTACTGCAGGGGGAAACACCCACAGAATTGACAACAATGGTCAGCCATGGTTAAAATAAAAAAATAAACTCCAGCTATCTATAAACAATGACTTACGTATGAACATAATCTATGAATAACAAAAGTAACAATGAAGTGTATATAAAACCAAGTGTTAATGAAGTCAATGAAGACCATTCCATTTGACCACTAGATGGCCACAAAATACAACCTGATCAATTAACTTTTAACATATGGTTAAAGCTTTAAAGGTTTTAATTTTGCCATCTTTAAAACTATATCAGCATAAACATTAGACTGCTTCTGTTCACTTCAAAGCCACTGGTACTTACGGTCTTTTGTGTCCATCAACAGCAAAGAGGAGAAGGGCTAAAATGAGCCCTTTCCAAACACAAAACTCCCTCACAGCCATGAAGAGCAATCATCCAAGACTAGACAGAAATCAAGATCTCTTTCAAAAACCCTGCAGCACTTCTGTTAAGATTCACGCTGTTCAGCTGCTCTACAGCTTCTCAAACCGTGTTGGGGACAAATGTGGGCAAAATAATTTTGATTTATTTTTTAAAAATACTTCCCTTGATCTAAACGGTACAAGACTTGGTGACTTTTCCTAAGTTTGCCACCTGAACACACACACACAAAAATGACTCGATTCTACAACGTTAAGTGGGTGAGAAAAAAAAACTCCTTCATCTTGTGTTCGTGGACAAAAATGGGCACCCATAGGAATGAATGGGAAAAAAATGTAATTCAGAGCATTCTTGTTGTTTTTTTGTCTCTCTCTCTCTCTCTCTCTCTCTCTCTCTCATGACAGAGCTGGGCTTTTTTTTTTTTTTCAAATAAAAACTCACTCACACATACAAAAACAAAGAATTGAATGAGCCAATGTCTGACCATGTTTTTTGGTGTGATCCAATCATCCAATCATCCACCTGGCTCATCAGACTCTCTCTCACACGCAGGCACACTTCAGAGTCAGATCAAAGTGCTACTGCAAGGTTTGTTGATACTTCGAAACAAAACGTTTCTGCAGCATATGCTACCTAAACCTGCAGTGGCAGTTATTTTATCAGTTCACTCGGAAGCAGCACAATGAGTAAGAGGTATAGTGCAGCAGAGACCCTGGATATTCTACTGGAATCCAGTGGGGAGGAAGGAGGCCTGCCAGACTGTGGTTTGGAGTCATCAGGTGATCAAGGATCTGAAACAGATAGTCAGACAGAGTTTGACCAGGATTATGAGGACACCGATGGGGAAGACTCTGAGGAAGACGATCCTGGTGTAGTAACTTATGAATCTAAAAATGGAGAAATCTTGTGGACTGCTAATGCACCTACCCAAACACCAGGGAGAGCACCTGCAGAGCACGTGATGAAGATGACCCCTGGGCCAACCAGATATGCCTGTTCGCGTGTGGACAACATAAGGTCAGCTTTTGAGCTTTTTTTTCCTGAGGAAACTCAAAAGACACTGATTGACATGACAAATTTAGAGGGGAAAAGAGTGTATAGGGAGTCATGGAAAGAGGTGGACTGGGTGGACTTACAGGCCTACATTGGTCTGCTATTGCTGGCCGGTGTTTATCGTTCTCACAACGAGGCCACACTGAGCTTGTGGAATGCAGACACAGGGAGAGCCATTTTTCGTGCTACAATGTCTCTGCAAGCCTTTGAAATCATGACAAGGGTCATCCGGTTTGACAACCGAGACACAAGACCTGCCCGTTGGAGAGATGACAAACTGGCTGCGATACGGAAAATCTGGGACAAATGGGTCGAACATCTGCCTCTAATGTACAACCCAGGCCGAGAAGTCACAGTAGATGAATGCCTAGTACCTTTCAGAGGACGCTGTCGCTTCAAGCAGTACATGCCAAGCAAACCAGCTAGATACGGAATCAAAATCTGGGCAGCCTGTGATTCTAAAACCAGTTATGCATACAATATGCAAATCTATACTGGCAAGCCGGCTGATGGGCAGCGAGAAAAGAACCTGGCAAAGCGCGTTGTCCTCGACATGTCAGCGGGTCTCCAAGGGAACACCATCACGTGTGACAATTTCTTCACATCGTATGCCCTTGGCCAGGAGCTCCTGAAGAGGAAACTAGGCATGCTGGGAACAGTGAGGAAAAACAAGCCTGAGCTCCCATCTGCACTGGTGAAGACAAGGGGCAGAGAGAAATTCTCTTCTGTGTTTGCATTTACCAGTACACACACACTTGTGTCTTACTGTCCCAAAAAAAATAAAAATGTGCTCTTGATGAGCACAGTTCACAAGGAAGCAACAGTCAGCACAGGTGAAGAGAGGAAGCCAGATGTAATCCTGGATTACAACAAAACCAAGGGTGGAGTGGACAGCCTTGACCAGGTATTTAACTTTTTTTTTTTTTGCTTTGTTTATTAATTTTCCTATGACAAATTGCTTGTGGTTTATAAATGGTAACAAATGTATGAATTGCTAAGTGAATAAATGTAAATGTACTTTTGTCAGTATAGTGTTTGATTTTTATTCTTTTCCTGTGTGTATTATTCAAGATGGTCGCTGCTTACACTTGTAAGCGAAAATCCAACCGTTGGCCCATGGTTGTGTTTTCCAACATGTTGGATGTATCTGCCCTGAACGCCTTCGTCCTGTGGTCAGAAATCAATCCTGCCTGGAATGCAGGAAAGACCTTCAGAAGGCGGATCTTTCTGGAAGAGCTCGGGAAGGCTCTGGTGTCCCCACAGATTGAGAGACGGAAGGGCGTTCCCCGTGGAGCGGCCTCTCTGAGGATGCTGAATCGGATCAGACAACCCTCCTCAGAAAACATCCCTGCCACATCCACAGCAACTACCCCAACCAAGAGAAAAAGGTGCCATGTCTGTACTTCAAACAGAAAAAAACCCAGCATTGTATGTGGAAAATGCAAAGAATATATCTGCAAAGAACATTCGGTTACAATTACCTGCTGCCACAAGTGCATGTAAATTATGTAAATAACTATTATTGTTTGTTCTTACCTGTTTGCTTGTTCTTACCTGTTTATTCTTAGCTAACATTTATTTAGTTATTGTTATGTATATTCTTACCCGTTTGGTTGCAATTAGTTATTGAAATTTGATGTTTTTTGTTTGAAATAAATGATAAATGATCTACTACTTTGTCTTTTCCTTCTAGCATGGTCATATTTATCTAAGCATATTTTGGCATCTTTGTATAGTCTCACCTAACACAGATATATATTTTTTTAAATTACAATTTTAACTTGTGATAAAGTCAAAAACTTAAGAGGTTAAATTCGTCATAACAGTGGTTTATAGAGTTAAGCCTATATGCAGCCATTGAGAACTACAGCCATCTAGTGGCTATTGATATTACTGCTTTTTTGTTAATTTAATACCAATATAAGACACCAGATGGAACCAAAGTCACTTTATCTTTAGGTTTTAGCTCTCTGAACTTAGTGGAATGATATTTTAATGTAGTTAAATAAATATTAAATATAACATAAAAATAAGCATAATTTACATAGAAAATATGGTACTTTCAGAGGTAAATAAATTTAAAAATACCCCAAAAATAAAAAAACACCATACATTGATAGATAAAATTGTATCGAAGACAGTGATATAACATTTATAATAAATAAAAAATTGGATCACACCTGAGACCTCTGTGCCCACATTTGTCCACGAACACGGTATTAAGGACTGTAATGTGAACATGGTTTGAGGGTTAACTCCAGATCAACTGCACTGATGCCAGCGTTATTTAAACGCTCTTAATAATTCAGAACAGGTTGATTTAGCTCTCACCGGCAATCTGGACGTCTTTAGGGCGGAGCCCCGGTAATTAATCACAGGGTTGCCAACTCTGAAACACAGGCTCTACAGGAAGGTGTAGTTTTTTAAAACTCTGCAGGACAGTAGCCCTCCAGGACAGACATTGCCCATCCCTGCTGGACGCGTGGTGTCTTATGAACCGCTTTCTTCTCACTCAGATATTGCGTGCACTCGCGAACGTCTCTGTGCTCTCGCGCTAGAATTGAATTCGCTTCGCTGTTGGATTACATTTTTCAAAAGTTATCCCATCAGGGCCCAGTTTTTCAAAAGTAATCCACTAGGATTTTGGATAACGGATTGGATCAAATGTTGAAAATGGGTTTTTCAAAAGAAAAAACGGATTACATAATCGGATTAGATCATGTTGGATCAAACCTTTAGTTTGGGTTTTCAGAACTTTTTTATAGGATTTGGATCACTTTGATCCAAAAAATCTGGATTAAACTGATCCCATCAGAAGGGTGGATTCACCGTGGATTTCATGCCCAAAATGTAATGAAAACTTTAAAAATGTATCAAATAATAGGCTACTATATTTGGATCATGCAGTATCTTACAAGATATCCTATATTTATTCATAAGGTTTTAATTTTATTTGTTCATCCGTCAGGCTACAGTGATTAGGTAGGCTTTAACGTATTCAGCCTTTCAGTATAGGCCTACAGCAAAGTGGAAAGAGTTTGGCCTCATAAAATAATCCCCCAAACAGCTGTCAAAATTGACCAAAAACAATACATTTTATTCTGTCACTAGTTGATATATATATATATTCATCACAATCGAAAATATTTTTGTTTTTAGAATATTTATTAGCGATGCATGCAATGATTACAGAATAACCAAAAAAAAAAATGCAAAGAATGGCAATCACTGATTTTTGAAATCCAAAACAAATCCAAATCAGAAATAGTGTCTAACTATTGCGTCCCTTGTTGCACGTCCTGTTTGCTGGTTCTGGCAGAATGCAGGAGGTTGGTTAGGGTCTCCAAGGGGCTCAGGTGCATCATTGTCAGCACAGAGAGGGACATTGCGCTTAGTAGCGATGTTGTGCAGGACAATACAGGCAAGGGAATTATTATGAAATTATTGTGGAGTATTTGACATTAAGTATTTTTTTTTTAATTCAATACATCTATATTTGAAACTTGTTAAATATCCTCAATGTACAGTGTTTGTTTCTTGGTTTGTCTACTTGTTGCTCTTTACATATCTATAGTTCTACATTGTGATTTCCTATCCGGTTTGAGCACTGGTTATCCAGATTTGGTGATCCTGGAAAGTTCCTATCCGGATCAGATTGATCCAATCCGATGTTGCTTTGAAAAACTGGCTCAAAAGTAAGCTGGATTACGTGATCACGGATCGCAAAAAAAAGAATTACTAAATCCAGATCAATTTGATCCAGATTCAATTTTTTGAAAAACTGGGCCCAGAATAGATTTCCACGAAGTTAAGATTGAACTACCTGGAATTCAATTAGATGTGGCTCTTTCATTCCTGTACAATTTAATATTTAATCATTTAAATCAAATATCCTATCTTGGATAAATGGGGCGTTTGGATGTTCTCTTACGAGAGTATCTCTCGTACTGTGTAATATCTTACGCTATGGGGAAAACCTCTTTTCCACGAGATATTGAAGCCAAAAATTATCCTTTAATTTTGATGAATGTAAAACGCTGTGCGGCAGCGTGCAGACATAGGCAAGACGGCTTGCGCGCCTATTGGCTGCCCTGCGGCAACAGCAGCAAGCCTATCGAGAGAGGCCCTGCGTGAGGTGACATCCAATACGGGTGCTTCGCGCCCATTTCGTCGCGTCCCGCCAGAATAGGCGTGGCCTTGGCCTATAAATACGCTCGACAGGCTGATACACACTGATTTTCATCTCTTCAGCGAAGCACTACTGCATCGCTGGATCCGGAGTGAGAAGCCGCGCCGTCTGATAGTAAGCCTTCTGCGGGACGAGCCTTCAAGCCTGAAGCCGCTGGCCTTCACCTCGCCGCCTTCAGCCGCCGTACCTGCTACGCTTTCCGGCGTTAATATCCTTTTTCACTGCTAGAGTGTGTGTTCGCCGTCGCGACTCACACTCTCTCTCTCTCTCTCTCTCTCTCTCTCTCTCTCTCTCTCTCTCTTTATCTAAAAGAGCAGCGGCTTTTTGAAGACGCTTCGTTCCTGTGGAACTATTGCCATGGTGACTCTGAGGACTTGCCTGGCATTTTTTCTCCGAGTCTGCACTCCCGCCCGCTGTAGTGCCGCGCCGCAAAGCGCCGTATTCAGCGGGTCCTCGAGCCTTCTCCAGCCCGTGAAAGCTCGCCGGTTCGCCCGCCAGCTTCACCAGCTTCAATCGAGTCGCTCACTGACGGACAGCGGCGGCCGCGCGCCGCCGCTTCCGCCATTAGTGACGACAAGATAGCTGCATCGGTAGAGGAGGCCAGCTATTGCCATGGTGAGTGAGACTCCCGCCCGCTGTAGTGCCGCGCCGCAAAGCGCCGTACTCAGCGGGTCCCCGATCCTTCTCCAGCCGTGAAAGCTCGCCGGTTCGCGCGCCGCCGCTTCCGCCATTAATGACGACGAGATAGCTGCATCTGTAGAGGAGGCCAGCTGCTATATCCCCGCGTTGGACAGTGAGGATTGGGCGAGCTCTGTGGATCTCCCCCTTCTGCCCGCGAGTCATCAGGGAAACGGGCCAGCATCAAAACCGCGGCTAGCTTTCTTTACGTTATAGGAAAGCTACCCCGCCCCCGCCCCCCGTGGGCATGCGTCACCGGCGAAATGAGGAAAGAGTGTATTTTTAGTCCCGCCGAGGCCGGACCAATCTCCATTTCTCAAACATTTCTCAGCTCCTCTTAGTTTGAGCGGCTGAAAATGTCAATATTGCAGCAATGAGCCTGTTGTATAACACGCACGCCTGCAAACAAACGCCAACACACACAAAACTGTGATGACGCTCTATTATGTGCTCGAGCTATTTTAAGCTGTTGTCATTTCCCCCTGTGGCTCAGTGGCGAAACCTACAGCCATCGCACGGGAGACCCGTGTTCGATCCCAGCTCTCGCAGTAAAATTTAGTCTTGCCGCGGCCAGACTTGCACTGATACTTTTCGCTCGTTCAGTTCCAAGAAAATGTGACTGTTCCAGTGTATTTTGCAGTAAACAAGCCGGTATCATGGCCCGCTTGCCTGCACACAAATGCCGTTTCCACGGCGACCCAGAAAAATCATATAAGCAATGTATTTTCTGGTATTCCGGCCACAGCCGATGGTGTTATGAGTGTAATAAAAATGCCCACAGCCCAGTGTTCATTTCTACACACAAACACAGCCCGCCACAGTGCAGGGCTCGCACATATGAAATCGACTCATGTCAATTGTGCATTAAATGTAGTGAATGTGCCCACAACCCAGTGCCCACAAACACTACACACTGCATGTGCCACGTTTTCTGTAAAACGAAACCAACACACATACAGTCAGCTAAGACCCACGGTGTTTAAGTCTCGCCGCGGCCAGACTCCACCGAAACCTCTTGCTCGTTCAGTTCCAAACAATGTGACTGTTCCAGTGTATTTCGCAGTAAACAAGCCGGTACCACAGCCCGCTTGCCTGAACATTAACGCCATTTTTACGGCGACCCAGATAAATCCAATAAAGAGTGTATTTTCTGGTGTCCCGGCCATAGCCGATGGTGTTATGAGTGTTGTAAGAATGCCCACGTCACAGTGCCCATTCCCACACGCAGACACAGCCCGCCACAGTTCAGGGCTAGCACAAATAAAATCGACTCATGTCGATTGTGCAAACGTAGTGAATGTGCCCACGACACAGTGCCCACAAACACTACACAGTGCGTGTCCCACGGTTTCTGTAAAAACGAAACCAACACATATTCAGTCAGCGCAAGCCGACGGTGTTTTCAGTGCAGTAAATGTGCCCGCTGTCCCGCGCCCACATTCACTCACAGACACGCTGAACCCTACGGGGTTTGTCCCGCTCGTTCTCTCTCCACAATTTGTCATAGAGAAAGCGAGTGCGAACAGGCTGCCCGCCGTGATCAGCGCGCCCCCCGCCTCGCACACTTTAAACACAGTGTTCATGTCTCAGCACACCGAAGCTCTGCAGCCGCCGCTGTGCCGCGGCCAGAGCCCGGATATCATTCTGCCTCTAGCTATCCACGCGAATGCATGGGCAATGCTTCCCGGGGTATCAGAATGGGTGTTGAACACTATAAAGAGAGGCTATTCGCTACAGTTCGCTCGACGTCCCCGCCGTTGCACGGCACGTGTCGAAACCACGGTGGACAACGAAGTATCTCATCTACTTCAAACCGAAATAGCGAAACTACTGAGCAAAGGGGCCATAGAACCTTTATCTCAGGCTCAGAGCGAAGGGGGTGTATACAGCAGATATTTTCTGATACCGAAAAAAGACGGGGGTCTCAGACCCATTCTAGATCTGCGACAATTGAACAAAGCGCTTCTGAAACGCAAGTTCAAAATGCTGACAACCAGCAAAATCCTTGCGCACGTGCGCCAGGGAGACTGGTTCATGTCAATAGATCTGAAAGACGCCTATTTCCAAATACAGATTGCGTCACGTCACAGGCGATTCTTGAGATTCGCCTTCGAGGGCCAGGCATATCAATACACAGTCCTACCGTTCGGCCTGTCCCCAGCACCCCGTATATTCACGAAGTGCATGGACACGGCTCTCGCACCCCTGAGACTTCAGGGCATGCGAATTTTGAAGTACTTGGACGACTGGTTGATTCTAGCTCGATCACGATCAGAGCTCATAGAACACAAGACCGTTTTACTCGAGCATCTCGAGAATTTGGGTCTCACAGTCAATTGGAAGAAGGGTTCGCTGTCTCCCAGCCAGAAAATCTCTTTTCTGGGAACAGTGATGGACTTGCTGTCTATGACAGCACGTCTGTCGCCGGAGCGAGGACTGAACATTCAGCGCGCCGTGAAATCCTTCCGCCGTGGCTCTATAGTCCCGCTCAAACGGTTTCAGAAAATGCTGGGCCTCATGGCCTCAGCATCCTCAGTACTTCAGCTGGGCCTGCTTCGCATGCGCCCACTGCAGTTATGGCTGAAAGCACGAGTTCCGCCCGGGGCTTGGGCCGCTGGTCTGTTTCGCCTCAAGGTCGACAGGAAATGCGTCTCGGCTCTGAAACCTTGGCAAAAAGCTTACTGGTACCTGACTGGAAGCTGACTGGAAAAAAGCTGACTGGTCAGGCGTGAGTCTGGGGACTCCCTCGAGTGTGATGGTGGTGTCCACGGACGCCTCCACCTCGGGATGGGGAGCGCTGCTCGAGGGCAGACCGTTCTTTGGCCAGTGGTCAGAACGGGAGAAGGTCCTACACATAAACTGTCTAGAAATGCTGGCAGTAGACAACGCGCTAAGGCGCTTTTGTCCCCAGATAAAAGGCCGCCACGTCTTAGTCCGGTCGGACAACATGTCAGTGGTGGCGTACATAAATCACCAGGGCGGCGTCAGGTCCCGAAGCCTTTACAGGCTGACGAAACGCTTCCTGGACTGGGCTCAGCACAACCTGCTTTCACTGAAAGCAGCGCATGTGCCTGGTCACCTGAATCTGGGACCAGACAGACTGTCCAGAAACAATGTCCCAGCAGGGGAATGGTCGCTGCACCCGCAGGCGATCCAACTGCTGTGGGAGACATTCGGCAGAGCGCAGGTGGACCTGTTCGCGTCCCAGGAAAACGCTCACTGTCCGAACTTTTTCTCTAAGAGCAGGGATGCGCTGGCCCACGTATGGCCCCGACGCCCACTCTATGCTTTTCCCCCCGTCTCGCTCCTGCCTCAAGTGCTGGAACGAATCAGGGAAAATGGATGCCCAGTGCTGCTCGTGGCTCCGCTATGGACGAACCAAACCTGGTTCCCAGTCCTGATGCAGCTGACCAGCACTGCCCCGTGGCCGATACCGGTGAGGAGAGACCTCCTCTCTCAGGCAAAGGGCTCGATTTGGCATCCTCGCCCGGAGTTATGGTCCCTACATATGTGGGCCATCAACGGGTACCCGCTAACCTCCCGGAGGGAGTGTTAAACACGATCACGCAGGCTAGGGCCCCGTCTACTAGACGGCTCTACTCCTCGAAATGGTAAGTGTTCTCTACCTGGTGTCAAGCTCAGGGCTTTTCATCCGTAGACTGCGGGGTTACGGAAGTGCTCTCCTTCCTTCAGGAGCTGCTGGATAAGGGTAGAACCCCGTCCACGCTCAAAGTATACGTGGCGGCCATAACGGCGTTTGCAAAACCGACGTCTGGCCAGTCACTGGGGAAAAACGACCTCGTTGTGCGATTCCTCAGGGGAGCTCGGAGGCTGAGTCCTTCCAGACCTCCCTCAGTCCCTATGTGGGACCTTTCTACGGTTCTGGAAGCCCTGAAAGGTGCCCCATTCGAGCCAATCCATTTGTCAGACATGAAGCACCTGTCTTTCAAAATTGTATTTCTTGTGGCTCCTGCTGAATAAAGCGCGTGGGGGACTTACAAGCGCTTTCAGTAAGCGCGTCCTGTATGGAGTTTGGGCCTAATGACTCAAAAGTCATACTCAAACCAAGGCACGGGTATGTGCCAAAATCCCTCAACACACCGTTCAGGGCCCAGGTTATTTCCCTGTGCGCCCTCCCGGTGAACAATGAGGAGGCGGATGCTAATCTCCTTTGCCCCGTCAGGGCGCTGAGAGCTTATGTGTCCCGCTCGTCTGTCTTCAGGCAGACCGAGCAGCTCTTTGTTTTGTTTGGCGGACACTCCAAGGGACTGGCCACATCAAAACAGAGCCTATCCAGATGGATAGTCGATGCCATAGCGCTGGCTTACACTTCTAAGGGCCTGCAGTGTCCTTTGGGTGTCAGAGCGCACTCCACGAGAGGCGTGGCCTCGTCGTGGGCGTGGTCTAGTGGGATTTCCTTGCATGATATCTGTATGGCGGCGGGCTGGGCCTCGCCGTCTACATTTATAAAGTTCTATAACCTAGAGGTTCCCGACCTTACAGGCCAAGCTGCTGTCGGTCTAGAATTCAGTACTATCTGTCCCGCTGCGCAGGCGCAGAATGCTGAGTTTTGATTGAGTATCGCTCACTGATCGATGGAACAGCTCCATGGGTGTTGAATAGCCCTTACTTTTGCCCAGTTCAGGCTGAACGCGTTCACCCTGTCTGCGGGATATACTGTTGACATAACTAGCTCCTATGGGATGCTATTTCATGAGGAATGATGCTGGTAGCCTCTCTTCTCCGACTCTCTGTGAGTCTACGGTGATTATGCACTATATGAGCCCCGGGCTACTGCCCTTGGGACTTTGGTGTCGGATCCCAGTACGCACGGCGTCTTACATTGTGTTCCCCATAGCGTAAGATATTACGCAGTACGAGAGAT